>NC_053436.1:34192763-34381096 GCF_007990345.1 Gossypium hirsutum
AGGTATGGATTCTGAAATCTCTAATATATCCTTGTTCAATTTGATTGATGAAGAAAGCATTACCGAAGAAGATATAAATGTTTTGGTTAATAAACGAATGGTTCTTGGTACATGTGATATTGTTGAGTTTGATGAATATTTGCTGTCCAAATTGCATTGTTTAAGTAAACAAAACCATGAAATCAATATAACTTTTCTATTATTTGTTTATGATGGACATTTGCAATTTTTGAACTGTTGTACGAATTCCTGTTGTAGTCACCATGCTTTGCGAATACAATGTGAGATGGCCAAGCGAACTAAGGACATTAAGTTCCTAGCCCCATTGTTTGTTAAGTTCTTAAGTTGCAAAGGAACATGTTCGTTTGATTCCGAGAATGTGTTATTGAAATTTTCTTTTGTAGTTGTCATGCATGTTTTAAACGCAAGATAATTAGCTATCATGACTGTTTGGATAAATTCGTGACGTATACTGACTCACATTTGATTGCATGTTTTCTGACTTATTTGAAACAAGAAATGAGGCGACATTTGAAAAAGAGCTACGAAAAGCAATTAACTTCATTTGTGCAAAAATGCACAAGTAGACATCCCTATTTCAAAATTAACCGGCGACTCGACTTGAGGACAAGTCACTTTGAAGACGGGAGGAATGATGTAAGCACGCCCGGGCATCCTTGAATGCAAATCAAGAACTAATCGAGCTTCCAAAACCACCCATAACTAGAGCTTGTGCTAAGCATTTCCTAGAAGCTGTTTTAGCTTCTAATGCAAAACCTTGGTTTGAAACAAGGGCCAATGCTCACAAAATCAGCTCGAAGCAACTATCCAAAGAACTCGTGCATTGTTGGCAAGCTGATCCTAGCTCATTTCCAGCTCCTCGAGCTCTGCCCAGCTCAACTCAGCTCATTTGAGCTCGTTTCAGCTCGTTTGAGCTGAAACGAGCTTATTTTCAGCTCGTTCTTTATTTCAATAAATTAAACTAAGTTTTAGTTTTATACTAATTAGTTTGCTACAGCTCATTAACAAAAATCCTAGCTCAAATAAGTTCAGTAAATGTTTTCACTTAGTTTGAGCTAGCCGAACTTAATGCTACTAGCTAGTCTTTAATTAATGTGTTTAGTTTAGCTTAGCATGATGTTTATGATGCTTAGTTCATGCTCTTAACATGTTCAGCTAAATATACATTGGGATTTAATGTGTTCATGTTTCTTGTAGGTTCAGCCGAATGTATTGAGTACATTTAATGAGAGTCATGCACGACTAGGTACATGGAATATAAGAGTTCATGCATGAACGAATTTATGCATGGTGGGATGGCTCAAAGTTCCACAAAGTGACCGAATACATGAAGGAGCCATTAATGCAAGTACATGCATGGCTTAATACATCGTATGGAAGGATGCATGCACAACTAGTGTTCAATGGATGACATTTGAAGGAATTCATGTATTAGGGACGTTCATGCAAGTGGGGGATATTTTATGTACATATATGTGAAGGTTCATGGACCGTAATTAATGAAGAACATGCATTGGGACGTTTCATGCATGTATCATGCATATCCAAGATGTCCATTCAAGTATTCAAGGTACATTAAAGCCTCATTCGGCCAAGGGAGATGTAGGAGTATTAAAGGGCTACACATTCATGAACTATGGCTTTTCTTCTAGGCTAAGTATGCATGAATACATCAAGTGAAGCAACATAATGGTTCAGCCAATTCATGCACTGATACGAACCGTCTCGGGAAGAGTCGAGTCGTATGTAAATTGCGCGATCGTCTACGAGAAGCGACGTTAGGTTTAGTTGAGTTGAAGGTATGGTCAAAGTAGAAAGAGGGGTACGAATGGAATGGTAGGAATGAAAGGGTAGGAACAAAAGGATATGAACAAATTGGTTGGTTTAGGTTCGATTAGGTAAAGAAGAAAGAATGGGTTTGAACTACTAAAGGTACTTTCAAGAACCAAATACCGAAATGGTATCGACCCGTTAATTTAGCCTTTTGAGTTCGGTTATAGGTTTGGTAAGGGAAACCTCGACCCACTATCTAACAAGATAGGAACCTCGGTGTAACACCCCGAACCCGATACCGTCGCCGGAGTCGAACACGAGGTGTTAACAGACTTCAAACCACTTATTCGACATTTCCCAGACAAGCTGCCGATCTGCGTACTAGTCGCTTTAAAAATCATATCTTGAGTTTCACAACTCGAAAATCAGTTTCGTGATTTTTCCCTGAAACTAGACTCATATGCCCATCTCCATAATTTTTTCTAGAATTTTGGTCTGGCCAATTAGTACAGTTTATTAGTCAAAGTCTCCCATGTTACAGGGATCAACTACACTGACCCTTGCGCATTACGAATTGGATATCTCCCTGCAAAGAGCTTCAATACTGATGTCGTTTGTTTATATAGAAACTAGACTCAGAGGGGAATCTGTACATATATGGCATGACTCCTAATTATCTCTGGTTAATTTATAATAAATCTCCAAAGTCGGAAGAGGGAATCCAGAAACCGTTCTGGCCCTGTCTCACGAGAACCTGAATATCTCTTAACATACTGTCCATATGATCTTTTCGTTACTTCTATATGAAAATAGACTCATCGAGCTTCGAATACATAATTTATTCATCAATTAATTCCACTCCTACTATTTTTAGTGATTTTTCGATCTCACGTCACTGCTGCTGCCAGCATCTGTTACGAAAGCAACTATGCCTATTTCGTGATTTCTCCTTGATCTAACTAGTAATTCATCATACATATCACCAATTATGATCATGACTAGCCATGCCAAAGGCTAATCATTGTCAAACTTCCCCCTACTACACTATTGCCATATCATGAATTTTAACACCAAAATAATCAACCATGACGTATGGCATAAAAAGGTCGAATTATCAAGATTTGCGACCTAACGTTATGAATCCAAACCCAACCGAACATTTATGCCATTTTCGCATGGCTAAAAGATTACATACCAAAGTTCAAACACAACATAATAGCCTATACATGCCGAAATGTTCTCCTAAGCCAACTAAGAAGAAAGTACCAAAACTTGCTATCCGGTGTGATGACTTCGATGACGGCCCGACCACGCAAAAAGAGACGAGTCCAAGAAACCTAGAATAGGTGACAAGGAAACACCGAGTGAGTTTATTACTCAGTAAGTCATAAGCAATGCACTACCATCCATTAATAACATTATCACAATAGGAAATAAAATGGAACGAGGCTAGTTACTCCATCCATACCGAACCATGCCATAGTTCCTCAGACCCATCGGTTCAATCTCATACCAAATCATGCATTCACATTCCATATACTCATCAATAGGATATTTGAGGCATTTTCATACATCATTTTATTTTCGTTACAATCATACAACTAAACGGCCTTTCACCTATTCCACAATAAATCTTATGTACGTGACTTCAATTATAATTGTCACATAGGTTTCAACTTACCAAGCTCAACTCCAATTATAAACATAGCGCCTATTGGCCATGAACTCAAGGTACTTACCCGATCCGCTGTCCGTGATCGACTTAATAATGTCGCACACTTAGTGTCCATAATGATTCAAACGTATATATATTAAGTCCGCACACTCAGTGCTATATAATCAACTCGCACACTTAGTGCTATATAATCAAACTCGCACACCTAGTGCTACATAATCAAATTCGCACACTTAGTGCTACATAATCAAGCTCGCACACTTAGTGCTACATAATCAAGCTCGCACACTTAGTGCTGTACAATTTAAACCCGCACACTTAGCGCCAATCTCATGATCATAAATGTTTATACCCGCACTCTTAGTGCCGAGGTCAACAACTGAATACATCTCACCTCTTTCTCTTCATTCAACACTTTCATCACCACATACATACATGTATATAAATTTATCATTCCATTCAGCATGATTACATAGACATTATGTCTATTTAGATCAATACAAAATATATGCTTGATGACTTACTTGGTGTTGGGTAAGACGGTTCCAATTCGGCTACTCGATGATCTTTTCTTTGCCTTTGCTTGATTCTCCTCCTTTAACTCCTTGAGCTTAATCAATAAATCAACTAGTTTAGCCATCTTGCTAAACATTCATAATTCAATTACACATGCATATGTATGTTTGTATATTCGGCAACCATCCTCACTAATTACCCATTTAGTCGATTATACACATAATTAAAGGTAACATCCCGAATGGGCATACTTGTGTATATATACATATATATGTATATATATATACTTCGGAATGGGCATCACAATTAGATTTAACACCACCTTCATACTCAATTAGATGGCCGAATGTATGTATACATGTACAATGTCAACTATAACATCATTTAAACACCTAATTTCATCTCATGAACACTTAATCGAATTTTCCTAATCTAGCATATTTTCACATCTATTTGTAACATCATGTAAATCCACATATAATTACATTTCTTAAGTTCCACATCTTAATGCCCATTATAGCCACTCCCATAGTCTAAATCTAGCAATCGGCAACACCCACCTTTCCACTATGTTAGCCGAATACTCATTCTCTTCCTAGTCCTAAATTCGGCACCTCCAACAAAATAGCTTAACAATTTCAACTTTCATGCTAACATAACAAGCAACTTAACACATCCATATAACTAGCATGCTAATAGCATCAAGGTATCAACTAAAATTTTTTTTAAGCTCCTTAGCCGAATCTTAACTCTCCAACAACCCCAAATCCAACCATGGGATAGATAGAATTTAGACTCATCACCCAAAGGTTGTGTAAACTTCCAAAAATATCATTGAACATACCTTGATCTAAAGGACCACCTTGGCCGAATCTTGCTTCCTCTTCTTCCTCTAGTTACGACAATTGCAAAAGAAAGAAAACATGAACACTCCTTCTTCCCTCCTTATTAAGCATTCAAACTCCCTCATTTTCATGCCACAACATCAAACACTCCTCCTAGATACAAGCAATGGCCGAACTCTTTCCAAGTTTTTCTCCCCTTCTTTTTCTTGGTTTTTCGGCTAGGAGATGGCAAGTATGACACCCATTTTTTTTTTGTTCACTTTCCTATTATTATCCCCATCATTTGTTAACCAAAAGAAAACATATTAAATTAGAATGAGTGGAGCATCATCACTCCTTGGCCGGCCACCATGTATTTTATGGGCAATTTGACATGCAAAGCCATGCTTCCTCACCCTATTATTACTTACTCCTTATAATTCATCTATCATCTTTTCTAACTTCGTCAACTAGGTCCTTTTGAATTAATTCACAATCCTAAAGCTAATATTAAGCATTTAATTTCTCATATATTCACTGTCACACAAAAATTTATGCAATTAAAACACAAAATAAATTTTTGGCTCGGTAATGTGGTCTCGAAACCACATTCCGACCAGGGTCTAATTTGGGTTGTCACAACTCTCCCCCACATAAGAAATTTTCGTCCCCGAAAATCTTACCGGTAAATAATTTTGGATATCGATCCTTCATAGAGTCCTCAAGTTCCCAAGTGGCTTCTTCAATTCCGTGTTTATGCCACAGTACTTTCACTAATGAGATTTTCCTGTTTCGTAGTTCTTTTACTTCATGTGCTAAAATACGAACTGGTTCTTCTTCGTAACTTAAATTAGATTGACTCTCGATCTCTGATGGAGGAATTATGTGCGATGGATCGGACCTATATCGTCGAAGCATCGAGACATGAAAAACATTGTGAATCTTTTCGAGCTCAAGGGGCAAAATTAATCGGTATGCAACGGGTCCAACTCGTTCGGATACTTCGTACGGACCGATGAACCTCGGACTCAATTTGCCCTTACGACCAAATCTAAGCACCTTCTTCCAGGGTGAAACTTTGAGAAATACTTTGTCTCCAACCTGATATTCAATGTCTTTTCTTTTCAAATCCGCATACGACTTTTGACGATCCGAAGCGGTTTTCAAACTTTCGCGAATTACTCGAACTTTCTGTTCGGCATCCTTAATCAAATCAACCCCAAGGATCTTACTTTCACTAAGTTCAGTCCAAAATATTGGGGTACGGCATTTACGACCGTACAAAGCCTCGTAAGGTGCCATCTTAATACTTGATTGAAAACTATTGTTGTAAGCGAACTCAATCAAAGGTAAATACCGTTCCCATGAACCATTAAACTCGAGGATGCAACATCTCAACATATCCTCAAGTATCTGAATTATCCGCTCGGATTGACCATCGGTTTGTGGATGAAAAGCGGTGCTAAAATGCAGCTTGGTACCCAAAGCTTCTTGCAATTTCTTCCAAAATCGCGAGGTGAATCTCGGATCTCTATCCGACACGATAGAAATAGGTACTCCATGTAATCTCACAATCTGAGAAACATACAATTCGGCTAGTTTATCCAATGAAAAATCCGTACGCACGGGGATAAAGTGAGGCGACTTAGTCAGTCTATCAACAACAACCCAAATCGTATCCTTCTTACTTGCTGACAATGGCAGTCCGGACACAAAGTCCATTGTGACTCGATCCCATTTCCACTCGGGTATCATGATCGGCTGAAGTAATCCTGAAGGCACTTGATGTTCTGCTTTCACTTGTTGACATATTAAACATCTCGAAACAAAGTCGGAGATGTCCCGTTTCATACCATGCCACCAAAACCGACGTTTCAAATCATTGTACATTTTCGTACTCCCCGGGTGAATTGACATTCGGCTACAATGAGCTTCGTTCAGAATCATCGAAATGAGTTCTGAATTTCTTGGAACACACAACCGACTTCTGAACCTCAAACAATCGTCATCATCCATTTGAAATTCGGATTCCATATTCGGAATACATTCAGCCCGTTTTGCAACCAATTCATCGTCGACTTTCTGAGCTTCACGAATTTGATGAATCAATGATGGTTTGGCCTTTAATTCAGCTACTAACACATTGTCGGGTAGAACAGACAAGCGCACATTCATCGCTCGTAAAGCAAACAGCGATTTCCGGCTTAAGGCGTCCGCAACCACATTAGCCTTTCCCGGGTGGTAATCAATGACAAGCTCGTAATCTTTCAACAACTCAAGCCAACGTCTTTGTCGCAGATTTAAGTCTCTTTGAGTCATCAAATATTTGAGACTTTTGTGATCCGAAAATACATGGCACTTTTCACCAAACAAATAATGTCGCCATATTTTCAAAGCAAATACGATGGCGGCTAGCTCGAGATCATGAGTTGGATAATTTCTCTCGTGTGGCTTCAATTGTCTCGACGTATAGGCCACAACTCGACCTTCTTGCATCAATACGCAACCCAACCCGAGTAGGATGCGTCACTATAAATGACAAACTCTTTGCCTGATTCGGGTTGCACCAAAATTGGAGCTTCAGTCAAATGAGTTTTCAGTTGATCGAAGCTTTTCTGACATTCCTCCATCCATTCGAACTTAACATCCTTTTGAAGTAGCTTCGTCATTGGTGTGGCTATCATCGAGAAACCTTTTACAAATCGTCGGTAATAACCGGCGAGCCCCAGGAAGCTCCGAACTTCGGTAATATTTCTTGGAGGCTTCCAGTTAAGTATGGCTGAAATTTTGCTCGGGTCAACTCGAATACCCGTTGCGGATACCACATGACCCAAGAAGCTAACCTCTCTCAACCAGAACTCACACTTACTGAACTTCGCATATAACTGCTTATCCCGCAAAATTTGCATCACTAATCTCAGGTGTTCAGCATGTTCGGTCTCATCTCTTGAATAGACCAAGATGTCATCAATGAACACAACTACGAACCGATCCAAATATGGTCTGAAGATTCGATTCATCAAATCCATAAATACCGCAGGGGCATTAGTGAGCCCGAACGGCATCACTAAGAACTCGTAGTGACCGTACCTCGTTCTAAAAGCAGTTTTGGGTACGTCTGAATCTCGAATCCGCAACTGATAATAACCCGATCTCAAATCTATCTTTGAAAACACTGATGCTCCCTTTAATTGATCAAACAAATCATCAATACGCGGTAACGGATACTTGTTCTTTATCGTCACTTTATTAAGTTGACGATAGTCAATGCACAACCTCATGGTTCCGTCCTTCTTTTTCACGAACAATACTGGTGCACCCCAAGGTGAGAAACTTGGTCGAGCAAAACCTCTATCCGTCAATTCTTGCAACTGAGATTTTAACTCTTTTAACTCGGTTGGTGCCATACGATACGGACCTATCGAAATCGGCGTAGTCCCAGGTACAAGCTCAATACCAAACTCTACCTCCCGAACAGGTGGTAAACCCGGTAATTCTTCAGGAAACACATCTAGGTATTCACAAACCACCGGCACAGATTCGGGTTTCTTTTTAACTCTTTGTCATCAAGTACATACGCAAGGTATGCTTCGCACCCTTTTCTTACATATTTCTGGGCCAACATTGCTGATATTATAGCTGGCAACCCCCTTAAGTCCGTAGACTCAACTCGGATTATCTCGTTATTTGTGCACCTCAAATCAATAGTCTTGCTTTTGCAATTCACAACCGCATCATGCGCGGTCAACCAATCCAAACCAAGAATAACATCAAATTCGTCAAACGGCAAAAGCATCAAATCGGCCGGAAAACAGGATTCTCGGATTATTAGAGGGCATCTCTTACACACTTTATCAACAAGTACGCATTGACCCAAAGGGTTTGACACTCGAATTACGAACTCAGTAGACTCAACAGGTAGAGTCTTACTGGATGCTAAGGTTTCGCATACATATGAATGAGTAGAGCCAGGGTCAATCAATGCAATCACATTAGTATCAAAGAGAGTGAAGGTACCAGTGATGACGTCGGGGGAGGATGCCTCCTCTCGTGCGCGAATGGCATATGCTCTAGCAGGAGTACGGTTCTCGGCTCGAATAGCCGTATCAGGGGCCCCTCTCTGACTACCATCCCTACCTCCTAAATTCTCGGTGGTCTACCTCTAGTTGTCACTCCACTAGGTCTTGCACCTTGAATCTTATTCTTCTCATCAAGCTCCGTGCAATCTCTAATGAAGTGGTCCTTCGAACCTCATCCGTAACAGGCCCTGTTAGTAGACTTACCCCAACATTCACCTAGGTGTCGTCTTCCGCATTGGGGACATTCAGGTTTCTCTTGACGATTATTGCCCACACTAGCTACCGAAGTAGCTCGAGAGCCCGTCGATGGTTTTGCTCTGATGGAAATTCCCGCAGTCGTCCTCGACTTATTAGTGTCCTCCTTGAACTTCTTTACAGCTGAGAACGGAGCTTTACCCGTCGATCTTTTACGATAGTCTCTAGCTTCAAATTCAGCCTTCTTCTTCTCCTTTCCAAGTTCTTCCGCCTTGCAGGCTCGTTCGACTAGTGTTACGAATTCTTTTATTTCCAAAATACCCATTAGTAGCTTTAAATCTTCATTCAATCCTTCTTCGAATCTTTTGCACATAGCAACCTCATCAGCTACACACTCCCGGGCATACCTACTGAGTCTCACGAATTCATGTTCGTATTCAGATACTGTCATACGGCCTTGCTTGAGTTCCAAGAATTCCTTACGCTTTTGATCAATGAACCGTTGGCTAATATATTTCTTCCGAAATTCCGTCTGAAAGAAGTCCCAAGTTACTCGTTCGTTCGGGACTATGGAAATCAAGGTCCTCCACCAATAGTAGGCTGAGTCTCGCAACAAAGATACAACACACTTTAGACATTCATCAGGTGTGCATGACAGTTCATCGAACACCCGAACGGTGTTATCAAGCCAGAACTCGGCCCTTTCAGCATCATCAGTAACTATGGCCCTGAACTCCTCAGCCCCGCGCTTCCTAATCAAGTCTACAGGTGGCTTACTCAGCCTCACAGGATCAGTAACTGATGGCATTACTGGCTCCGGGGGTGGATTATTCAAATTCGGGAATTGTTGGACAGCCAGATTGGTTCGGGCATACTGCGCGACCCACTCATTCATCATGGTAAAGAAGGCTTGTTTAGCCCCCTCACCTTGATTATTCGCAGATGACTGAGGTTCAATAGGCGGTGTCCCTTGTGCAGGAGCAGCCGCAACACTTTCAACGTCATCCGCTAAGATTCTTTCTACACCGGGATCCATTTACTAATCAAAACATAAAATTTTAACCGTCAGAAGTCATCACACAGTTAAACATTAACATTCGGCATGTATAGCTAGACTCATACGTGCTATGGTAGTCCTAGAACCGACTAAACCATAGCTCTGATACCAATTAAATGTAACACCCCGAACCCGATACCGTCGCCGGAGTCGAACACGAGGTGTTAACAGACTTCAAACCACTTATTCGACAATTCCCAGACAAGCTGCCGATCTGCGTACTAGTCGCTTTAAAAATCATATCTTGAGTTTCACAACTCGAAAATCAGTTTCGTGATTTTTCCCTGAAACTAGACTCATATGCCCATCTCCATAATTTTTTATAGAATTTTTGGTGGGGCCAATTAGTACAGTTTATTAGTCAAAGTCTCCCATGTTACAGGGATCGACTACACTGACCCTTGCGCATTACGAATTGGATACCTCCCTGCACAGAGCTTCAATACTGATGTCGTTTGTTTCTATAGAAACTAGACTCAGAGAGGAATCTGTACATATATGGCATGACTCCTAATTATCTCTGGTTAATTTATAATAAATCTCCAAAGTCGGAACAGGGAATCCAGAAACCGTTCTGGCCCTGTCTCACGAGAACCTGAATATCTCTTAACAGACTGTTCATATGATCTTTTCGTTACTTCTATATGAAAATAGACTCATCGAGCTTCGAATACATAATTTATTCATCAATTAATTCCACTCCTACTATTTTTAGTGATTTTTCGATCTCACGTCACTGCTGCTGCCAGCATCTGTTACGAAAGCAACTATGCCTATTTCGTGATTTCTCCTTGATCTAACTAGTAATTCATCATACATATCACCAATTATGATCATGACTAGCCATGCCAAAGGCTAATCATTGTCAAACTTCCCCCTACTACACTATTGCCATATCATGAATTTTAACACCAAAATTATCAACCATGACGTATGGCATAAAAAGGTCGAATTATCAAGATTTGCGACCTAACGTTATGAATCCAAACCCAACCGAACATTTATGCCATTTTCGCATGGCTAAAAGATTACATACCAAAGTTCAAACACAACATAATAGCCTATACATGCCGAAATGTTCTCCTAAGCCAACTAAGAAGAAAGTACCAAAACTTGCTATCCGGTGTGATGACTTCGATGACGGCCCGACCACGCAAAAAGAGACGAGTCCAAGAAACCTAGAATAGGTGACAAGGAAACACCGAGTGAGTTTATAACTCAGTAAGTCATAAGCAATGCACTACCATCCATTAATAACATTATCACAATAGGAAATAAAATGGAACGAGGCTAGTTACTCCATCCATACCGAACCATGCCATAGTTCCTCAGACCCATCGGTTCAATCTCATACCAAATCATGCATTCACATTCCATATACTCATCAATAGGATATTTGAGGCATTTTCATACATCATTTTATTTTCGTTACAATCATACAACTAAACGACCTTTCACCTATTCCACAATAAATCTTATGTACGTGACTTCAATTATAATTGTCACATAGGTTTCAACTTACCAAGCTCAACTCCAATTATAAACATAGCTCCTATTGGCCATGAACTCAAGGTACTTACCCGATCCGCTGTCCGTGATCGACTTAATAATGTCGCACACTTAGTGTCCATAATGATTCAAATGTATATATATTAAGTCCGCACACTCAGTGCTATATAATCAACTCGCACACTTAGTGCTATATAATCAAACTCGCACACCTAGTGCTACATAATCAAATTCGCACACTTAGTGCTACATAATCAAGCTCGCACACTTAGTGCTACATAATCAAGCTCGCACACTTAGTGCTGTACAATTTAAACCCGCACACTTAGCGCCAATCTCATGATCATAAATGTTTATACCCGCACTCTTAGTGCCGAGGTCAACAACTCAATACATCTCACCTCTTTTCTCTTCATTCAACACTTTCATCACCACATACATACATGTATATAAATTTATCATTCCATTCAGTATGATTACATAGACATTATGTCTATTTAGATCAATACAAAATATATGCTTGATGACTTACTTGGTGTTGGGTAAGACGGTTCCAATTCGGCTACTCGATGATCTTTTCTTTGCCTTTGCTTGATTCTCCTCCTTTAACTCCTTGAGCTTAATCAATAAATCAACTAGTTTAGCCATCTTGCTAAACATTCATAATTCAATTACACATGCATATGTATGTTTGTATATTCGGCAACCATCCTCACTAATTACCCATTTAGTCGATTATACACATAATTAAAGGTAACATCCCGAATGGGCATACTTGTGTATATATACATATATATGTATATATATATACTTCGGAATGGGCATCACAATTAGATTTAACACCACCTTCATACTCAACTAGATGGCCGAATGTATGTATACATGTACAATGTCAACTATAACATCATTTAAACACCTAATTTCATCTCATGAACACTTAATCGAATTTTCCTAATCTAGCATATTTTCACATCTATTTGTAACATCATGAAAATCCACATATAATTACATTTCTTAAGTTCCACATCTTAATGCCCATTATAGCCACTCCCATAGTCTAAATCTAGCAATCGGCAACACCCACCTTTCCACTATGTTAGCCGAATACTCATTCTCTTCCTAGTCCTAAATTCGGCACCTCCAACAAAATAGCTTAACAATTTCAACTTTCATGCTAACATAACAAGCAACTTAACACATCCATATAACTAGCATGCTAATAGCATCAAGGTATCAACTAAAATTTTTTTTAAGCTCCTTAGCCGAATCCTAACTCTCCAACTTTTCTACCATGAGGGTGCTCGCCACGTTTGTGCAACTCCCTCCATCGATTATGATGCTACACACTTTCCCTTGCACTTGACATCTCGAATGAAAAATGTTCTCACGTTGTTGTTCATCTTCCACACTTTGAAGACTTAGGCTTCGCTTGACGACGAGTAACTCACCTTCAACGGGTTGTTCTAAGTCTGCCTCAACTTCGAAATTCGATTCAGCATCGTTCTCTTCCTCATCCTCCGTTTCAATCTCACCGTCGGCCCTTATCACCATGGTACGTCTATTCAGGCACTGACTCGCTATATGTCCATGACCAAGACACTTGAAGCACTTTATGTCCCTTGAACGGGCGGTGGAACTTTCAGGAGCCTTACCTTTACTTGACTCAGCAATAGGCTTATTCGCCTTAGATATTGTTGAAGAATCCTTCGTTCGATTTGTTGGAAAACCCTTGCTTGTGCTTTGGCCCCATTTAGAAGGATTGGTGTTAGGATAGGCTCGGGTGGTACCTTTTCGCTTCAAATGCTTCTCCACTTTGATAGCCATGTGGACCATGTCCACAACCTCAATGTAATGTTGCAGTTCTACGACATTTGCAATCTCTCGATTAAGTCCTGCTAGAAAGCGAGCCATTGTGGCTTCTCGATCTTCTTGTATATCGGCACGGATCATAGCCACTTCCATTTCTTTATAATAATCTTCCACACTCTTCGTCCCTTGGATGAGATTTTAGAATTTTTGATGCAACTCCCGATGATAGTAGGATGGAATGAATCGTCGCCGCATAACCGCCTTCATTTCGGTCCAAGTGGAAATGGGATGCTCCCCGTTACACCTCCGACTAGTGGTCAACTGATCCCACCATATCATTGCGTAATCTGAAAACTCAATTGCGGCGAGTTTGACTTTCTTATTTTCAGAGTAGTTATGACATTCGAACACTAGTTCGATTTTCTTCTCCCACTCAAGGTACGCCTCGGGATCAGATTTACCTTGGAAAGGAGGAATGGAGAGTTTGATATTCTTCAAGTCATCATCTTCCCGCCTTCGATCTACTTGTCCATGGTTTCGGGGACGTCTCCTTTCTAGGCTTATGTTAGACCCGTGATCGCTTTCATCTTCACTATTTTCATTAACATCATCATCTTGAACCCTTGGTTGTCTTCGTCGTTGATTGGGCCCTTCACGTCTTTGCCTAGCAACTTCAGGATATTCATCGCGTTGTCTTTGGGCCTCGACTTGGTAGAGTCGATCTTCAAGAGGATTAAGCCTTCGATCAAGTAATCGTTCCATCTCACGCAAAAGGGCTTGCATTTGCAAATCTGGAACGTTTCTGACGGGTTGTCGCCCTTGTTGTTCTTCCATGTTTTGTCCACTATTTTGGGACATCTATTCATTTAAGATAGCCTCACAAACAAATCCTCTCAATCCGCTCAGAAAGAAAGAAGCTTGATGACACTCACACTCGTGTTTACACTCTTATTTCGGCTTTTACCTCCCCTCGAATGCGCTCACGCTCTCTTGCCTTTTACCTCTCTTGACTTTTCTCGTAATTTCGTAAGCAGATTCATTAAGGCTCGGTCCTTGGTCTAGGTGGTCGATTCAAAAGGGATAACAAGTGATTGATGTATTTGTATAGGGTAGGCTGAAAGAATAGGGAATTGGGTAAAAAATGTGGCGAATTAGGGAGAGTAGAATAGAAGAAGGGTCAGGAACTATATCAGATCAAAGCTTGACGATCAAATAACAATTGAATTGCATAAATCACTTTTTTTTTATTTTTTTTCGGATTTTTTTTTCGAATTTTTTTTATTTTTTTAACTTGTATAACTTTTTTTTGTTGTACTATATCGACAAACTAAATACAATAAAACACTTTTGTACACGATTTTTTTTTCTTTGGCTGCGTAGATTTTTGTTTTTATAGCAACAATAACAAACTAATCGAAATGAGAAAACTTCGGTATACAAATTTTTTTTTTCTGAACCTACCTAGGGAATGCTCCGCTTCGAACGTCTAAGCTTCTCGTTTTAGGTAGCTCTGATACCAGATGATACGAACCGTCTCGCGAAGAGTCGAGTCGTATGTAAATTGCCCGATCGTCTACGAGAAGCTACGTTAGGTTTAGTTGAGTTGAAGGTATGGTCAAAGTAGAAAGAGGGGTACGAATGGAATGGTAGGAATGAAAGGGTAGGAACAAAAGGATATGAACAAATTGGTCGGTTTAGGTTCGATTAGGTAAAGAAGAAAGAATGGGTTTGAACTACTAAAGGTACTTTCAAGAACCAAATACCAAAATGGTATTGACCCGTTGATTTAGCCTTTTGAGTTCGGTTATAGGTTTGGTAAGGGAAACCTCGACCCACTATCTAACAAGATAGGAACCTCGGTATGTTGAACGCCACACTACGAATAGTGATAAGTTCGGGTACGATAAAGAACACGGTTGACACAACTAGAACACTAGGAACGCCAAACGAATCTTTGAACGAAATATAAGAAAAGTATGCCTCACAATTTCGGCAGCATAACATTAACAAAAGTTTCAAAAAGTCCTTTACATGGAAATTGAACAAGTATTTATAGGCCTAAGTCTAGGTAGCCGATTGGCCTTTCATGCTTACACATTAATTAAAGAAAATTCTAGAAAAATAACTCTTAATATGCATGACCAGATTCGGTTTTGGGAATGGTTGATGAATGCATCTTCATGCTTAAGAAAACTCAAAGTGAATGCATGATATCCAATGGTCACTTGTAGATTCGGCCAACCTTGTTAAATGAAGCAATGTTTGGCCAAAAAGTATGAATTAATTGTGGACACTCCAAGGGCCATCATGTGTGTGAAACCGAATGTTGAAGAGTCTTCTAGTGTGAACAAGGTGAACCGAATGGTCTTGCCATGTGAACATAGGTGTGAACGAATTAAGGAGAGTCATGGGGAAGCTAATTGGCCAAGCTATCTTCATGCATGTGTGAGTGCCCTTTGGCCGAATGGTCACCTTGGAGAATGAAGAGATAGCACACCATACATGAATGGAAACATTCATGAACCTTAAAGACATTGAATATGGTCATACATGCACTTGGCCGAACATGCACCTAAGAGATTCAAGCCCTCCAACCGTCCATGCACCTTCAAAATTCATGCTTGCTTTTAATCTCCATATGTCCATTGCGTTCCTACAAGAAATGTGAACATAATTAATTCAAACTAATGTGAACACAAATATCAACATTAAATTCGGTTATGACAAATTTAATTATCATCAATAAACACTTTTAAGACATACTTAATATAACTAATGTGAACTAAATTTAATATGTAGGATATTAATTAAATAATTATTAAACTTATTAATTAAAAAGTCAATAGTAGTCAAATGAATTCAAAGTGAACTCCATGAGCTGATGGTTAATTCATGAGTTAAACTCGAGCTTGGCTTAAACTCGTGAGCTGATAATGAGCTGGTCCCGAGCTAATGAGCTGGTGTGGAGCTACATGGGAGCTAACTTGAACTGAAGATGAGGTCGGTGAGCTGAACTGATCTTGTAGAAAAGTTCGGCATGGATTTCCAAAATGGCCACTAACTGGTTCGATAGGTGTAGCATTGACATCATCCCACACATGCTGAACTAAAACTATAACGGCTTCTTTAAATTGTTTTGCACGAGCCCTTGTGATCGACCCTTGAGGTAGCACCATCGGATCTCGGCTTGGACTTGACTTATGGGAAGCTGTGATCGTATCATGCACCATCTCTAAGCATGAACCGAATTTCAATGCTTTTGTGTGAACATGTTAAATACAAATGTGAACAGAATTTAAGTTAGTGTGAACATCATAGATGCCGAATATCAATAGGCATCTTAGGCTTATAAATAGTTTGCTCATTTCATGTAAGAGGGACTTTTTCCAAATTTGTTAATGAACATTGTTCTTGTGAGGTTGCTTCCTTTCATATCTCGTATAAGTTTTGAAGACTTATCTAGTTTGTGCTAGTGGCATCTACCGATCTTGTTTGAACTTATCACCAGCTTTGGTGTGGTGTTCACCTATCCATCTATCCATATTTTTCACCTTAACCATATAGGAATCGGGGTGACACTTTTTAGTGTTGAATCATTCTTGACGTTGAGTTCGTTTTCCATTCCCATTTTAAATTTCTTTCTTGTTAACCAAACTGAGCCTTTTGCTACCCTTAGCCTATTGCTAATTCTACACTTCTCGAAACCTTCCGCTTATCCTATTCTATTTTTTTACTTCTATTACTAAAAATTTGAGGCACGAACAACTCTCTCGACTACGATCGAGAAACTAAGTGAATTCAACTCAACTACCCGGGTCGGATCACATCAGGGTGGGAATTTGAAAGAGGGACATACGGCCGTGTCCCAGGCCATGTCCGTGCCCGTGTAACTCACTGACTTGGGTCACACTGCCAAGCCATATGCTCGTGTGCTAGGTTGTGTGCTAGGCCGTGTAACAGCCTGACTTGCAACCCCTTGAACGCTATAGGGGACACACGACCATGTTGTAATATCCCGAATTAGGGCATAATCGAAATAGTGGTTTCGTGACCATAAATCTGAGATAGAAATAATTATTTTATAATTATTTTGAGGTTTATGATATGATTGCATGATTGTGTGAAAATTTCGTGATGAAATTCTATGCCTAAAGTGCTTAAATTGAAAGTAGGGACTAAATCGAATAAGTTGCAAAACTTGCATTCTAGAAGTTTTTAGTATGAAATTGTTTTGGAATATTAATGAGGAGGTCTTAAATAGAAATTTGACCAATTTTAAGTTCATGGACAAATTTAGGACATGGAAGGAATTTTTGGAAAGTTTAGTAGTAAGGGTATTTTGGTCATTTAGTTATTAAAATGAATTAAAAACAAAATTAAAAGCCAATTTTTGTCCATCTTCTTCATTAGGCCGAAATTTCAAGGGTTCTCCATAGCTAGGGTTTGTTTCAAGCTTCCAAGCTCCATAGTAAGTGATTCCAAGCCCCGTTTTTAATGATTTTTACGTTTTTGAGATCCTGGTAACTCGATAAAGCTTATGTTAGCAATAATTTAACCTAGGATTTATATTTGGAAAAATACCCATAGGTGAAATTTGTGTATTTTGATGTTTTATGATAGAATATGAAGTTTTAAATTATGTTAGACAACTTGTACTACTCAATTTTAAGCAAAAACGAGTAAAAGGGCTTAATCGGTAAAAATACCTAATAGTCACAAGTACATGTTAGAGTGAGAATTTGATGTTGCCATAGAAGAGAAAAGTGATCAGCATGTTGTAAAACATAAGAATAAGGAATAAAGTTTAATCCCGAGCCTAGGGGCAAAAATGTAAATATGCAAAAGTTTAGGGGTAAAATTGTAATTTTGCCAAAATTTGAGTTAAGGATCAATTTGATAATGTGAGTATTAAATAAGCTAAATGTGTTATTTTAGATCAAGAAAGACGTGGAATCGACCTCAATCGAGGAAAAGAAAAGATTGTGGACTAAATTGCAAAATCTTTGTATTTTGGTACCAAGGTAAGTTCATGTGTAAATAATGTAGCATAATGGTTATTTTTAAGTTATTGATGTTAATTATATGTTATGCTGAATTTTATTATGAAATGTATGCTTTGTGGTTAATTTCAAATAATATGTAAATTATGTGAACTACTTGTTAAATATAATTGTTACCGAGTATTGATTTCGGCATTCTACAGAAGACGGCAAGGATAAGTGTTCGAGGAAAAAAGCCCGTTTGAACCTTAGGAATAGATTAGGATACAAGTGACATGTCACTAGGATGGTTGAGCATCCGAACTCGTTGAGTTGAGTCCGAGTTCACTTATGGATGCGAATGTCTGAACCCGTTGAGTTGAGTCTGAGTTCACTTATGGATGCGAATGTCCGAACTCGTTGAGTTGAGTCCGAGTTCGTGAGATGTAACTAGGCATCCAAACTCGTTGAGTTGAGTCCGAGTTCACTTATGGATGCGAACGCCCGAGCTCGTTGAGTTGAGTCCGAGTTCGCTTATGGGCGGGTTACATGATTGCTTGATTGCATATATGGAACTTATGTGCAAGTTATCCATGTATCCGAATTATATTCCGATGTGTTCAACGGGTAAAGTTCTACTCAAATGGAGGAATATTCGAGATGTAAAGAGACGTATTGGTAAGTGATGTGAAATGGATATTTTGGACAGGTATGTATTTAACCCTCGGGTTGAGTATTGATACAACCACGATAAGGTAATAAGATGATGAAAAATGATTAAAAATGTGATATGTGTTTTAGTGATACATGCTAATGTTGATTGGTATGACTGTTTGTTATGTTACTTATTATTTGCATATGAACTTACTAAGCATTTATGCTTACTCCCTCCTTCTTACTCATTGTAGTTTTGGACAAGCCAGCTCAGGAGTCGGGATAGGTCGAAGGCTCAGTCACACTATCTGGAAGACTTTTGGTAATGGCTTGTAAATTTAAGTATGGCATGTATAGCAATATACCTTTTTTGTGTAAATGATCTTATGGTATGGTGATGGAATGGTTGAGGAAATGCTTGATAATGATAAATTATGAAAATAGTTAGTTTAGATTATATTTGATGTTAAGGAAAATTATTAAGATACTTAGTGCATAAAAACTCATAAAAGGGATGAAATTTGCCATAAACAGAATACTGCAGCAACACTGACGCAAGTTTAAAAATTTACTAAAAATCATAGAAATTTAACTTGGTGATGGACTACATATAAAATTGAAGCTTATTATGTCTAGTTTCACATGAAACAAATGAAACAGGTAAAGGAATTATATGTTACAAGATATTTGAATTTTAGTGAAACAGGGTCGTAGCAGTTTCTGAATCCCCTGTTCCAACTTTATAAATTCACCATAAATTGTAAAGATATAATTAGGTAGTGTATTTTATATTCTCAGAATCCTTATTGAGTCTAGTTTCAGGATAAATAAACCTCATAGTCATATGGATTTTTTACGGAGAGAAATGTGGTTTGTAGTAAACAGAGGTCAGACCAGTCAAGTCCTGAAACAGGGGTAACTTTAACTAATAAACTGTACTAATTGGCCCAACCAAAAATTCTAGAAAAAAATTAGTAGATATATATATGAGTCTAGATTTAGGGAAAATTTATGGATCTTGATTTCAAGTTTCGTAACTCGAGATATGATTTTTCTTGTGACTGTGATGCAAGTAGCTTAAAAGCTGTGAATGTAGAAATAAATAATCCAAAGTTCTAAATATGTTAAATTAAGCTTAGTAACACCTCATACTCGACTCCGGCGATGGTCTCGGGCGTGGGGAGTTACATTTAGTGGTATCAGAGCAGGTTTAGTCGGTTCTCGGACTACGTGTTGTATGTACGGATTTTGCTATACATGCCATATGTATGAATTGTGATAGTGTGACGACTTCTGACCTTTTTAAATGAATTTTTTTTATATAGTAAATGGATCCCGATCCAGCTGTGGCAGATGAAGTAGAGAGTAATGCGCCAGCTCCGACTGAAGGAGCAGCGCCGACTGAAAACCCACCCCCTACTGTTGGTCAGGGAGGAGGAGAAAGGGATCGGGAAGCCTTTCTCCAAATGATGAGTGCATGGTACACTGAGTTCGTTCGTACGAACCCAAATGTATGACCTCCCCCACCTCCCCTAATTCCTCAACCTGTACCCCCGATGCCTCAAGGTATGGATATGATAAAATTTCACAGAACCCCCGTTGACAGAATTCGTAAACAAGGGGCTGAAGAATTTAGAGCAAATATTGATGATGATGCAGAGAAAGCAGAGTTCTGGCTTGAAAATTCTATCCGGGTATTTGATGAATTATCTTGTACACCTGAAGAATGTTTGAAATGTGCTACATCTTTGTTGAGAGATTCAGCCTATAATTGGTGGAAGACTTTGATTTCGGTGGTACCGAAAGAGAGGGTAACCTGGGAATTCTTTCAAGAAGAGTTTCGGAAGAAATATATTAGTGAAAGGTTTATTGATCAGAAATGTAAAGAGTTTCTTGAGCTGAAGCAAGGTAATATGACAGTCTCAGAATATGAAAGAGAGTTTGTTCGATTGAGTAAGTATGCCAAGGAATATGTTCCTACAGAAGCCAAGATGTGCCGACGATTTGAAGACGGGCTCAACGAAGACATTAAAGTATTTGGTGGGATCCTTGAACTAAAAGAAATGGTAGTACTGGTTGATCGAGCTTGCAAGGCTAAAGAACTACTTAAAGAAAAGAAAAAGGTAGAGGCTGAGACTAGAAATTGGAAGAAAAGACCGATGAGTAGTTCATTTTCACAGCAACCTAGAAAGTCAAGGAATATGAATCCTCATTCCCAAGCTTCAGCTGGACAATCATATGGGAATTATAAGAAGCAAAATGTGGGTCCTAAATCTCAGAATACTTCTGCAGCCAGTGTAGGGAACTCGAGATTTGTTAAATCCGAGTGCCAGCGGTGTGGTAGAAATCATTTTGGTCCATGCAGAGCAAATGAATGTTTTTGATGTGGTTCTCCGGATCATTTTATTAGAGACTGCCCAGAGAGAGCTGAGAAAGAAAAATTTCAGAATGTAAAAGCTAGTGGTGTAGACTCGAGGGGAAGGTATCCGAGAAAAGCTGGAAGTGAAACAAGCAGTAAGAATGTAGCCAGGGATGCACCGGTTAGACCTGAAGGAAGGGCTCCGGCTAGAACTTATGCTATTAAAGCGCGTGAAGATGCTTCCTCACCTGATGTGATTACCGGTACATTTTCTCTCTATAATGTTAATGTTATTGCTTTGATTGATCCCGATTCTACTCATTCATATGTGTGCATGAAATTGGTGTCTAGTATGAATATACCTGTTGAGAACACAGAATTTATGATTAGAGTGTCGAATCCGTTAGGCAAATGTGTGACTGTTGATAAAGTATGTAAGAAATGTCCTTTAATGATTCGGGATCATTACTTTCTGGCCGACTTGATGTTGTTGCCATTTGATGAGTTTGATGTTATTTTGGGTATGGATTGGTTGACATTGCATGATGCTAAATAAATTGCAAAGAAAAGGTTATAGAATTAAAGTGTGAAAATGGTGAAACTCTGCGGGTTGAATCAGATAAATCAGAGGCATTGCCTAGTGTGATTTCTTCAATGTCGGCTCAAAGATATCTGAGAAAGGGTTATGAAGCTTATTTGGTGTATGTAATTAATACAAAAGAAGTTGAAAAGAAAGTTGAATCGGTGCCGGTTGTGTGTGAATTTGTGGACGTATTTCCAGAAGAATTACCGGGTTTGCCTCCAGTCAGGGAAGTAGAATTTGGTATTGATTTGATACTGGGAACAGCTCCTATTTCGATTGCTCCGTATAGAATGGCACCAGCAGAGTTGAAGGAATTAAAGTCGCAGTTGCAAGAGTTGACTGATAAAGGTTTTGTGAGATCGAGTTTTTCACCTTGGGGTGCTCCCGTGTTATTTGTGAAAAAGAAGGATGGTTCTATGAGGTTGTGTGTTGATTATCGGCAGTTAAACAAGGTGACAATCAAAAACAAGTATCCGTTGCCAAGAATTGATGATTTGTTTGATCAGCTAAAAGGAGCGACATGGTTTTCAAAGATTGACTTGAGATCTGGGTATTACCAACTGCGGGTAAAGGAGTCGGATGTGCCTAAAACTGCTTTTAGAACAAGGTACGGTCATTATGAATTTTTAGTTATGCCATTCGGGTTGACAAATTCTTCTGCTGTGTTTATGGATTTAATGAATTGCATATTTCGGCCATACTTGGACAGATTTGTTGTGGTGTTTATAGATGATATTTTAATTTATTTAAAAGATGAGACAGAGCATGCTGAGCATTTGAGGATAGTTTTGCAAACTTTGAGAGATAAGCAGCTGTATGCTAAGTTTAGTAAAAGTGAATTTTGGCTCGGGAAGTTGGATTTTTGGGTCATATTGTTTCAGGTGATGGTATACGGGTTGATCATAGTAAAATTTCAGCCATCGTTGATTGGAAACCACCGAAAAACATAACTGAAGTTAGAAGTTTCTTGGGGCTAGCTGGGTATTATCGGCGGTTTGTAAATGGATTTTCTATAATTGCTGCTCCTATGACTAGACTACTCCGAAAGGATGTTAAATTTGAATGGAATGAAAAGAGATATATCAGAGTTTGTGTCCAAATGCTTAATTTGTCAACAGGTGAAAGCTGAACACCAAGTACCTTCAGGATTACTCCAGCCTATTATGGTTCCTGAATGGAAATGGGATCGAATTACTATGGATTTTGTTTCAGGATTGCCATTGACTCCGGGAAAGAAAGATGCCATCTGGGTAATAGTTGATAGATTAACTAAGTCGGCTCATTTTATCCCTGTATGTACGGATTATTCTCTTAACAAGTTGGCTGAACTATATATTAGAGAAATTGTTAGATTACACGGAATACCATTATCGATTATTTCAGATAGAGATCCAAGGTTTACCTTGCGGTTTTGGCAAAAGTTGCAAGACGCGTTAGGTACAAAGTTAAATTTTAGTACTGCTTTTCATCCACAAACTGATGGACAATCAGAAAGAATAATTTAGATTCTTGAAGATATGCTTAGATGTTGTGTATTGGAATTTCAAGGAAGTTGGGAAAGATACTTACCGTTGGTGGAATTTGCTTACAATAATAGTTATCAAACGAGCTTGAAAATGGCACCTTATGAAGCATTATATGGTCGTAAGTGTCGAACGCCATTGTATTGGACTGAACTCAAGGAAAATCAAATTTATGGAGTTGATCTAATAAAAGAAACTGAAGAAAAAGTGAAGATAATTCGAGATTGTTTGAAAGCTGCTTCAGATAGACAGAAATCTTATGCAGACCTAAAGCGAAAGGACATTGAATTTCAAGTTGGTGATAAAGTATTTTTAAAGGTGACTCCGTGGAAGAAAGTCCTTAGATTTGGACGGAAGGGCAAATTAAGTCCGCGTTTTGTTGGGCCGTATGAAGTAATTGAAAAAGTTGGACCGGTAGCATATCGGCTAGCATTACCACCTGAATTAGAGAACATTCATGATGTGTTCCACGTATCTATGTTACGTCGGTATCGTTCGGATCCTTCACATGTAGTTTCACCGACAGAAATTAAACTACAACCAGATATGACCTACAAAGAAGAACCGATTAAGATTTTAGATCGAGAGGTCAAACAACTAAGGAATAAAAATGTTGCACTTGTGAAGGTGTTGTGGCAAAGGCATGGAGTAGAAGAAGCTACATGGGAATCCAAAGAAACTATGAGAAATCAATACCCACATCTGTTTACCGGTAAGATTTTCGAGGACGAAAATCCTTAAAGGGGGGAGAGTTGTAATATCCCGAATTAGGGCCTAATCAGAATAGTGGTTTCGTGACCATAAATTCGAGATAGAAATAATTATTTTATAATTATTTTGAGGTTTATGATATGATTGCATGATTGTGTGAAAATTTCGTGATGAAATTCTATGCCTAAAGTGCTTAAATTGAAAGTAGGGACTAAATCGAATAAGTTGCAAAACTTGCATTCTAGAAGTTTTTAGTATGAAATTGTTTTGGAATATTAATGAGGAGGTCTTAAATATAAATTTGACCAATTTTAAGTTCATGGACAAAATTAGGACATGGAAGGAATTTTTGGAAAGTTTAGTAGTAAGGGTATTTTGGTCATTTAGTTATTAAAATGAATTCAAAACAAAATTAAAAGCCAATTTTTGTCCATCTTCTTCATTAGGCCAAAATTTCAAGGGTTCTCCATAGCTAGGGTTTGTTTCAAGCTTCCAAGCTCCATAGTAAGTGATTCCAAGCCCCATTTTTAATGATTTTTACGTTTTTGAGATCCTGGTAACTCGATAAAGCTTATGTTAGCAATAATTTAACCTAGGGTTTATATTTGGAAAATACCCATAGGTGAAATTTGTGTATTTTGATGTTTTATGATAGAATATGAAGTTTTAAATTATGTTAGACAACTTGTACTACTCGATTTTAAGCAAAAACGAGTAAAAGGGCTTAATCGGTAAAAATACCTAATAGTCACAAGTACATGTTAGAGTGAGAATTTGATGTTGCCATAGAAGAGAAAAGTGATCAGCATGTTGTAAAACATAAGAACAAGGAATAAAGTTTAATCCTGAGCCTAGGGGCAAAAATGTAAATATGCAAAAGTTTAGGGGTAAAATTGTAATTTTGCCAAAATTTGAGTTAAGGATTAATTTGATAATGTGAGTATTAAATAAGCTAAATGTGTTATTTTAGATCAAGAAAGACGTGGAATCGACCTCAATCGAGGAAAAGAAAAGATTGTGGACTAAATTGCAAAATCTTTGTATTTTGGTACCAAGGTAAGTTCATGTGTAAATAATGTATCATAATGGTTATTTTTAAGTTATTGATGTTAATTATACGTTATGCTGAATTTTATTATGAAATGTATGCTTTGTGGTTAATTTCAAATAATATGTAAATTATGTGAACTACTTGTTAAATATAATTGTTACCGAGTAGCTTAAAAGCTGTGAATGTAGAAATAAATAATCCAAAGTTCTAAATATGTTAAATTAATCTTAGTAACACCTCATACTCGACTCCGGCGACGGTCTCGGGCGTGGGGGCGTTACACATGTTGCCTGGCCGTGTGTCACACACGGCTGAGACACATGCCTTTGTCTTTTCCTGTGTGGACGACAAATAGGTCATTTCCAAGCCATTTTTCTCACCCAAAAAGACATGTACATACAAGCATATTTGCACACAATTACTAGCCATAACAAGGCACCAAAATCATGCATATTCTAGCTATATACATGTGATATAATAACATACTGTAACATCTCGATTTTGGGCTTAGTTGGAATAGTGGTTTCAGGACCACAAATCTGACATAGGAAATTTTAATTTTTATTATATTTTTATGGTCTATGATTTCACAGAATAATTTCGTGAAAATTTCGTTCGAAAATTTCAACGTTTGGGCACTCAATTTGGTCAAAAGGACTAAATTGTAAAAAGTGCAAAAGTTGAGTTCTACATGTTAGAGGTGTCTAATTGTTATGAAACATGAAATGAGAGGTCCTTAAATGGTAATTAGACCATTTTATAACTTGTTGGACAAAAATTGCCTTGGTTGGGTAAAATTTGAAAGAATAGTAAAAAGGGTATTTTGGTCATTTAGGGGTAACATGAATTAAAAGACAAATTTTAAAACCCAAATGTGTCCATTTCTTCTTGCTTCAGCCGAATATACCAGGAGTAGCCATGTTTAGGGTTTTTCCAAACTTCCAAGCTCATTTGTAAGTGATCCTGAGCCTCGTTTTTAAAGCTCTTTACATTTTTGAAATCCCGGTAACATGATCTACTAATTTCTACATTTATTTTGAGCTAGGATTTATGTTTGAAAATGTACCCATGAGTGACATGCTTGTATTTTGATGTCTAATGGTAGAAAATGAGTGCTGGGTGTTAGATAAACAACTTCTGCTAAGCGATTTTATGTGAAAACGAGTAAAACAACATAATCAGTAAAAATACCTAATGTTCATAAGTACATGTTAGATGTGAGAATTTGACGTTGCCATAAAAGGGAAAAAGGATCAGCATGTCATAAAACATAAGAAAATAGGATGAAGTTTAATTTCCAAGCCTTGGGGCAAAAGTACAAATATGCAAAAGTTTAGGGGTCAAAATGCAAATTTTTAAAAATATGATTTTTTGACCCATATGAATAATGTGACTAATTAGTAGGCTAAATGTGATATTATAGATCAAAGAAAACAAGATTCGGGCTTAGAACGAGGTTGAACACGGTTAAGCACAAACTCGAAATAAATAGTCGTATTCGAAACCGAGGTAAGTTCATATGTCAATGATAATGCAATGATATTATTGTTCATGTTTGAATTTAAATTTATGTGCTAGCATTGTGTGATGGATATTTATTTATTTGATATAAAGATTATATATTGTAACAAATGCCTGAATAAAATTTTATGTAATACCATGTTTATTTCATGGACTAATGTCTAAATAAACATGGAAATGTGTTGAATTGGATGTACATTGCATGATCAGCTATGCATAATGAGATACTTGATGAAACTAGAAAATCCTGGTTGAATAAAAAGGAAATGCGATGGATAAACCATGGCTTACATGAATTGAGATCCTGCATGTGTTGTAGAAAAGGATTTAGCCCGGACAGGTAATCCGTTGATCTCAAATATAGAAAAGGATCTAACCCGAACGGGTGTTCCTTGAGTGATCAAGCCTCCCAAAGAATATATGTTCTTTGTGGATTTAACCCGGACGGATAATCCGATTAGGGTCTGAATTTAGCCTGGACTGGTAATTCAGATCCGAGCTCATTGAGAGTGCTTGTCGTTACAAGGGATTTAGCCTGGACTAGTAATCCCGACATCACTCTATGAGTTTATATTACGGGGGATTTAGCCTGGACTGGTAATCCCGCCGTAAGATGTGAGGTTCGCGGGAGTGCGTACTTGAGATGATCACTTGTATGACTTGACAGTAAATGGATTATCCATCGAGATTTCTGAGAAATTCAACGGGTATTATAATGAATAATGCGATGAAAGTCCCAAGATGGGCATGGTGATAAAGGTAAAGTTAATTGATAGGCTATGGATATGTATAGGTACGTACATTATACTCATAAGTGATGCCTTATTGAAATGTGATAAATGATGAGTAAATAAATTCATACATATGTATGTGTATACATGATAAACAAGTAAAAATGTTTGAAAGATGAATCATCCTTGTGCTTATGATTATGAATTGTGTTGCAATATCATGTTATCTTACATTGTGTAATTGAATATGAAATTTATGAAATAATGAGTCCATAATCAATGTGACAATGAAATTATGATAGCTATTGTGATTTTGCACCGAAATAGTGTTGACAACAGCAGTAGCCCAAATTTTGAAAAATCACCATAAATGGTGGAAGTCGAATTAGAGGCTTAATAATATATGAAATTAAATCTTAATGAGTCTAGTTTCATATAAAGGAAATGGTGTAAGCGAAATAATTTTATATTATGAGATATTTGAATTCTTATGAGACAGAGTTGGAGTGATTCTAGACTCCCCTGTCTTAAATTTGGAAAATCACTATAAATTTCAAAAAAATAATTATGAGTTAAAATTAATATGAATGAAATCCTTAATGAGTCTATTTTTAATAGAAATAGATTGGAACATTATCCAAGTCTCGTACTATGAGATGAATAAATTTTAGTGAAGAAAGGTCGAAGCTGTCAAACAGCAAAATAGGGGAGACTTTGAATAATAAACTGTACTTATTGGCTAGACAAAAAATTCTTTAAATTTTATGGTAAAATTATATATGAGTCTAGTTTTAGGGAAAATTTACAAATCTTAATTTAGAGTCCTGTAGCTCGAGATATAAATGATTTATCGACTATGACTTGAATAGACAGCTTGACCAGAATATGAATAAAAGTGTAACTATAGTTGTTTTACTTAAGGAAACATGTTGTTATAATGCTTATTATTTTCATATGGACTTACTAAGCGCTAAGCTTATTCCCCCTTCCATTTCTTCTAATGTCCTCAGGTCGGCTCGGGGTTGGAGATCGTCAGAGGCATCCTCACACTATCAATCTACCACCTTTGGAGTATTGTTGAAACTTGATTTCTTAAAGTGAGTGGCATGTATAGGGACTTAATTATTGATATGTGTTTTTATGTTTTGGCCAAGATGTTGACTTATATTAATCCATTGTAAATAGCCATGAGATGTGGCTTATAATGATTTTGGCTTGTAAGCCTATTTGTCCACGGTATGTGTTAATGTCTTGTGATGTGTAAAAGTATGGGGAAAATAAGGTCAACATAAGGCTTGGAAAATAGCCTAACATGGTCCACACGGGCGTGTGTCTTGGCTGTGTGAATCTAACAGAATGCTCGAATATTGGACACGGGCAGGCCACATGGGCATAGGCCATAGCCGTGCTTTAAAGTCAGTGTTGCACATGAGCTAAGAGCACGGGCGTGTCTCAAGCCACACGGGCGTGCGACACTTCAAAGTAAGGAAAATTTTCCAAGGTGCCCAAAGTTTATCGAATGTTCTCGGTTTTGTCCCACACTACCTCTAGGTATGATTTAGGCCTCAAAGGCATGTATATGGGACAAGATGTTCATGTTTGAAAAGTTTTAAATTTTGGGCGAAAGTCGGTGACCCAATTTTGACGTTTTGTGATCGTGTAATCCCGTTAATGCCTCGAACCCTATCCCGACGTCAAATGCAGGCAAGGGATGTTACATTTAGTGGTATCAAAGCTATGTTTAGTTGGTTCTTGGAATAACCTAGCATATGTATTAGGGTTCAGCTATACATGCCACTGGTCTGTGACAGTGTGATGTCTCCCAACGCATATAAGAGCCATTTTGTTTAGGCAAAGGTACTCTCCAACCGAGTTACACTGACCCTATTGAATGTGATGCTAAAATATTCGAGTAAAGTATAGTCATGATGAACTGAACCTTGGAAATGTACGAATGAGAATTCATGGAATGTGTACATGGTGGAATGAGTTTGTCTATGATTAATAGATAATTCTATGATGTAAATGGTTGATTTGCTTGAGTAAATGCATGTGTTTAGATAACTTACCAAAGATATCGATGGAATGAATATCCACGTACGCTTATATGAAAGATTATGGTTAATAAGCTCGTATAGCTTAAGTAAATGTGTTAAATTGCTTGGACTGATTTATATGATTGTAACAATATGTTTAAATGATGGTGTATGAAGTAAAAGTATAGATTGTGATAAATTTATCTGTGTTTGTTGGCCCATATATGATATCATGTGCATGACTTATATGATTAAATGAATAGTTAAGTAAAGTTATCCAGAAAATATGGAATGCGTGCATAAGTATACTTGATTAAATGAGATAACGGGAAAGTGGGCGTTAAATCAATGTGAATGTTAGTTACCCAAAAGGAATGACACGATTGAGATATGATTGCTAAGATGATGAAAACAGTGTTACATGTATATGTATATGAGAGTCGAGTCAGAGGCCCTATGATCCCCTCCCCCTTACCAAAGTGGTCTTTTATAATGGAAATTCCTGAGATTTGTGTTGAATGAGTTTCCGGGTGAGAAACCAAGGATTTCAATGATAGAGTGGTTATAAGCATGGTTAGAGATTGAGAATAGGTTGATAAGTACAGACATAAGCGAGAAAGATATCAGATTGACTGAAAGATTGTTTAATTTTCACAACATCGCAGTTAGTGAAAAAGGTTAATTTGGGTAAAATGATCTATCCTGGTATGATGTCAAGAAATGTATTGATTGAAATCCCCTCATGAACTGGTTTTCTTAGTGAAAGGAATATTATGGAATTTGGGACGACAGAAATAGTTAAAGGAATAATGTTTGAAATATGAAATGACCAAGCATGGTAATTATAGTGAACTGATACGGAATGCGCGCGGACCAAGATCGAGTCGTCAAGTCACGGGAAACTCCTACGAAAGCTCTAAACGAACAGATCTGAAATCAAACAAAGAACGAGATTAAATCTGGAAAATTAAAATCTGGAATAAGAACCCTAAAATCAGCAAGATCTAATCAAGGAACGAAACACTTATGAAAGAGGTTTCTTGAAACCAAGAACACGAAATTGATTCCCAAGAATGAACTCCCACAAGCCGAATCTGTCAAAGAACACCAAATCAACAAGCAAATTAGATCGACCAGAATTTCTTGAAACAAATTAGGGTTTATGCGTTAATGAGAAAGAAAGAAATTGAAGGCATAAAACGGCTATTGAGGCTGAGAAAGCGAGGGCGATCTGCTCAATTGACCACCACGAAAGTTTCCCCTAATTTTCCACAACCAAATTCACCCAAGAAGAATAAGTGTGCATTCGGCAAGAACCCTAGAATTTGGGGATTTAGGGCTGATTGTCGAACTCCAGCAAAAAGTGAAATTGATCAATTCTTTAAGATAAACGAGGGCTGGAAACACAAATAAAACAGCAAATAGATTAGAATTGAGATTCGGCACAAGTAGAATTAAATAAAAGAAATTGAACAGCAAAAATTAAAGGATAAGTCCTAAAGATCCTTGAAATCCCGAAAGATTTCACAAATCTCTTCAAACGGCTCTAATCTCCCCTCCAAAGAATATCGATGGCAAGAAGAAGGTTGAAGATGGCTCCTACAATCAAAAGATTGTTAAAACAACTTCTAAAGAAAACTCAAGAGAGAATTCTTGGAGAAAACCCCAAAGAAAATTCTGCACTCAACAAATCTGAAATTTGATAGAAAAAATAATAATAAGATGTTTTTACAAAGGGTGGCTGGCCAATGCTTATATAGGCCTCCAACAAATCCTAATCTCACAAGTAACTAATAAAAAATTAAACCTAATTAATAAAATAACAAGGTAAATTCGGCCATGCACTTATATGGGCTGTTTTGGGCCGAATTTTACATGTAATGCTCCTAAAGATTAAAAAAATTAAATTAAACAAGTAAGATGTTTACAAATTGGGCCCTTTGACATTTTGGCCTGATTTTCAACTAAGTATGAAGAAATTTCTTGATTGGGCTGGGAATTTGCTTATTGGGCCTCGCCTTTAAGAATTTGGGCTTGTGATCCATCTCCTACCGAAATTGGGTTGTTGACGCTCGTAATGGAGATCCAATGCGCTTTGGCTGCAAGATTCGGTTTCTTGGACCAAGATTTCCAAGATTTGAAATCTTGATTTTCTTGATTCTTGAAATTGCTCCGAACAGCAAAATTGGGCCAAGATTCGATTTCTTGATTTTCTTGAAAACAAGAAAGTGAATCTTGATTTTCTTGATTTGAGCCCATCACCTTCGTAAGCTTGGGTTGGGCCTTTGTGACTCGTATCATTCCCCCCTTCCTCAAAAAGATTCGTCCTCGAATCTGAAAAATCAAATGAACTCAACTTTCCTCTATCGAACGGGACTAATGGCAATTGAGTCCACTGAAAAGAATAGCCATGAGATAGTAAATAGCAACGGAAACAAGCTTGTAGTCCAATCATAAGCATAACAGAACAGGTATAACGCATGTGAATGGACAGATTCAGATTACCATGCAAACAATCTAATTTACTCGCCACTGCCTCGTCAAAAGATGGACATGTTTTAAGGCATTTAGTCGTCTCAAATTGTTCCCACAAACCATGAATAAATTGCGAGTAATAAATCAAATGGTAAACATAATCGTCACAAGTAGGTATTTGAAAAGATTCACATGGTTCACAGAGTTGCATAATCATACCATGCATTAATCGACGGTCTATAGATTCACTCACACATGCATTATCAAAAACAAGAATCTTTTTATCAACCATCAAAACAGATAGATCATCAATAAATAAAATAGGACAGTCAAGCACGTTTCGATCTAATTGTTCATCAACATGATCTTTATCACTATCTGAGGAGTACAAAAGTGTTTCAAAGGTTTCAAGCATCTTACCTTGATAAGCAAAAGAATAAGGGTCGATTTTACCTTTTTCATTTAAAACAAACCTTCGCTCATCGGGGGCATAGTGTAGTCGAATCTCCGTTGTTGAGTTAACCTTTGTCAAATGGAACTCAGACTTCATGTACAACCACATAAACTGTTTAAGGCTTGAATATAAATTGAAAAAAAATTTGGAAAATTTCATTACCTTATTCTCCAAAACATATTTGGACAAATTCGAGGATTTTACACAAGGTAAATCAAGAGAATAACAAATCACGCTTCTTTTCATAATGACTTTATCAACCACAATCGAAGAGTAACAATTAATCGGATCAAAATGAGGGGATCTTTTAAGAACTAAGTCACCAAAAGTTTTATCAATAATTTTCAAATCTGCATTGGACTCGGTTTCTAAAATTTCCTTACCTCGCTTACCTTCGGGATCATGTAGTGTGATTTCATCTTTGCCTAAGTTGATCGTATGAAAGCGTCTTTCATTTGAGAGGTATTGAAGTTGAAAGTTATCTTTCGATCTTTCGGGAACCTGAAAAGTAGCAACACAAGAAAAATTCATATCTTGGTTAGTGGAAACATTCCTCACTACCCTTTCCACGTCTTTTTCTTTTGTTTCTTTTTCTAATTCATTTTCTCTTCTTTCTTCAATTTCTTTTTCACTCTCAATCTCTTTTTGCTCTTTTTCATTCTCTTTTTCTTTTCCTCACTTGTTTTAACAGAATTTTTCAGTTTGATTTGGTCCTCATGGACTTGTTCCGGAGTGAGCGGCACTAAGGTGAGTTTCTTTCCTTGATGCTTGAAAGAATACCTATTGGTACGACCATCGTGAGTGACTTTTCGATCCAGTTGCCATGGTTCTCCTAGCAACAAATGGCAGGCTTGAATAGGCATTACGTCGCACACAACTTCGTCTTGATTCTTACCGATAGAAAAGGCGATGCGCACTTGTTGAGTGACCCTAAATTGGCCTTCGTTGCTAAGCCCTTGTAGTTGATAAGGTTGTGGATGCTTGGTAATGGTTAAGCAAAGCTTTTCCACCATCGTCGTGCTGGCTATGTTTGAGCAACTTTCACCATCAATAATAACTCTACAAAGCTTACCTTGTACATGGCAGCGAGTATGAAAGAGATGTTCTCGTTGCTGCTCGCTCTTTGGTTTTGCCAAAGAAGGTTGCCCACGATCATGAAGATCATCATCCATTCTAGTGACACGTCGAGGGCCGCGCCTCTGGGGTTGGTTATCCCTATCTTCTTTGATTGGATCTCGATATTGAGGTTCTTAATTCAATCGCACCTCATTGATGGTAGCAGTCAAAGCTCGAAGAGCAGCAGCCTGTTCATCCAACTGTTGTTGGAATTTTTTAAATATGTCACTATTATTATCACCTGTAGACATTTTTTTTTAAAACCTGCAAAACACTCAACACTCAAAAATAAAAGTTATCAAACCTCACCGTTAATCACTCAAAAAGAAAAAATCAAATTCTCAATGAGGTCGAATTCAATTTTGTGAGTTCTTTATCAGAGTTTATATCAACCAATTAGAGAGTGTGAACCAAACTACCAAAGAATCCTAATTTGCACTAGGATGCCAAAAACTGACGAGACACCAATTGATTCGTGTTGCACCGAGGAAGAAGTTGTGCACACGTTTAAATCCTACTAACACAAGAAACAAGAAGGTGTTAGATAACGTAAAGGAAGAATAAAGGTAAACAAATGAAAACCTACAGCTAAGAATCAATAAAAATTGCTGAAAACAGAAAACCCGAAAAACTGCGGAGTAACTTGACAACTTTGTTCGAGGTGTTCCCGATCTCCAAAAATCACGAAATTAAATCTGGAGTGTCCTTATATATTGAATTTTTGATCTGGAAATTTTGGGCACCAAATTCAACCCGCTGAATCTTTTTTTAAATTTTTATTAAATTTCGTATTTTTTGATTTTTTGACTTTTTTGACTGATTTTTTTGCGGGAATAATTTTTTTATATTCAATCACAGTGCCAAAAACATGTATGTAAAATTTCAGATCAATCGGACAACGTTTACCCACTCAAATGAATTTTTTTGAACAATTTTTCTGGGTAAAACTGCTGTTTATGCTTTAAAAAATAGAGATCAGTTTAGAAATCAACCAAGAACACCCAAAACGCCCAAAATCTGATACCAAATGATACGGAATGCGTGCGGACCAAGATCGAGTCGTCAAGTCACGGGAAACTCCTACAAAAGCTCTAAACGAACAGATCTGAAATCAAACAAAGAACGAGATTAAATCTGGAAAATTAAAATCTGGAATAAGAACCCTAAAATCAGCAAGATCTAATCAAGGAACGAAACACTTATGAAAGAGGTTTCTTGAAACCAAGAACACGAAATTGATTCCCAAGAATGAACTCCCACAAGCCAAATCTGTCAAAGAACACCAAATCAACAAGCAAATTAGATCGACCAGAATTTCTTGAAACAAATTAGGGTTTATGCGTCAATGAGAAAGAAAGAAATTGAAGGCATAAAACGACTATTGAGGCTGAGAAAGCGAGGGCGATCTGCTCAATTGACCACCATGAAAGTTTCTCCTAAGTTTCCACAACCAAATTCACCCAAGAAGAATAAGTGTGCATTCGACGAGAACCCTAGAATTTGGGGATTTAGGGCTGATTGTCGAACTCCAGCAAAAAGTGAAATTGATCAATTCTTTAAGATAAACGAGGGCTGGAAACACTAATAAAACAGCAAATAGATTAGAATTGAGATTCGGCACAAGTAGAATTAAATAAAAGAAATTGAACAGCAAAAATTAAAGGATAAGTCCTAAAGATCCTTGAAATCCCGAAAGATTTCACAAATCTCTTCAAACGGCTCTAATCTCCCCTCCAAAGAATATCGATGGCAAGAAGAAGGTTGAAGATGGCTCCTACAATCAAAAGATTGTTAAAACAACTTCTAAAGAAAACTCAAGAGAGAATTCTTGGAGAAAACCCCAAAGAAAATTCTGCACTCAACAAATCTGAAATTTGATAGAAAAAATAATAATAAGATGTTTACAAAGGGTGGCTGGCCAATGCTTATATAGGCCTCCAACAAATCCTAATCTAATTAGAAAACTTAAAAAATTTAAACTTAATTAAAAAAACAAAGGAAAATTCGGCCATGCATCCTATTGGGCTGTTTTGGGCCGAATTTAACATGTGATATTCCTAAAACTTAAAAATTAACTTAAACAACTAAAATGTTTACAAATTGGGCCCTTTGACATTTTGGCCTGGTTTTCAACTAAATATGTATGGATTTCTTGATTGGGCTGGGAATTTTCTTATTGGGCCTCGCCTTTAAGAATTTGGGCTTGTGATCCATCTCCTACCGAAATTGGGTTGTTGACACTCGTAATGGAGATCCAACGCGCTTTGGCTGCAAGATTCGGTTTCTTGGACCGAGATTTCCAAGATTTGAAATCTTGATTTTCTTGATTCTTGAAATCGCTCCGAACAGCAAAATTGGGCCAAGATTCGATTTCTTGATTTTCTTGAAAACAAGAAAGTGAATCTTGATTTTCTTGATTTGAGCCCATCACCTTCGTAAGCTTGGGTTGGGCCTTTGTGACTCGTATCGTGAACAATTTGTGATTGTCTCTATTGAGATATTGTATAAGATTATCTGACACCGGAAATATTATTGGGGCTATCTAATCCCTGATGAATTCTTATATTATGAAAATGTTCCCTGATCTTAATGTTAGACAAATGTGTTGTTAGTCTGATTGGATTATGATCTGTATGGTTTTGTTTTCTCTAGTATTTTGTTGTATTTCGCCTATTGGGAATCAATGAGAAAATGTGTATGGTGCCATGATTCTGTCTCTATCGACCATTGCTCTGATCGATTTTATATATATATGACAAGCATATAGTTCCTGCCGTATTTGTTGTCAGTGGTTTGGAATGATGTTATTCTAGATTTCTTTCTTTGAAAAACCATTGGGGTCTTTCATATTTTTATGAGTGTGGTTCTTGGTCTTTTGATGCAGTATTGTAATTTGGATTTCCTTACCATAGATTTCTTTATCTTGGATTTCATTATCCCGGGGTTCTCTGTCTTGGATTTCTCTATCTTGGATTTTCTGATTATCTTTATCTTGTAATTTGTCGATCATTGCTTGCATTTAGAGTATGACCTCCAAGCTTGTGATTGAAATATATAGAACAAGTATGACTATACCTCTAAATTGATCCTGATAAGGTGGTGAAATTTCAAGTCCCAATGTGTATGGTGGATATCTTGTCTCAAGTAAGTTAATCAGAGTTAATGTATCCAGTTGAGGTATCATTATTACTTATGCTAATGCATTTGTTATGGTTTTCGATTAGCATGATGAGTGAATATGGAAAACCATAACAAATGCATTAGCATAATTGATGCGATCCCGGTCGCATCATGTTTCGGTACATCTCGACTACATCGAGATTGGCATAAACTCGAGGGGCCCAAATGCAAAATGAGACCTTTAAATTCATTTATGCTGTTGGAATAAAGACTTGATTTATCTTAGTTACTTTAGTCTTTAATTATGTCTTATTTATTAAATACATATTTTAATTATGACATGCATTTTGTGTTCTGCATTTAATAAAGTCATACATTATGTGACTCCGATGTTAGTTTAAGTCAGCTTCATTAAATTAAGTCTTGCATTAAGTAACTCATTTGTTCATTTAGTTTGCATTTTAAACCATGCATTTAAGCATCTTAGTTTAATAAATGAGTTGCTGGACATTTATTCAACTCATCTTAGTTTAATTAATAAGTGTTTTTGTTGAACTTTATTTAATAGTTGCTTCTTTAAATAATCTAGTTCCTAGGATAATTTATTGATGCATGAATTTAAGTTCATTTAATAATGCTTCTCTTAATTAAACTTGTTGCTGGAATAAATGATGCATAAGTGTTAGTTCATTTATTTAAGTTAGTTGTTAATTTGTTTTAAGCTTAATAAATGAATAAATGTGACGGTTACATGTGTTAATTGCAGGTGACTTTTTAGCTCCCATCTATTATTATTAAAGGCTGTTATGCATTCAATAAGGTGACTTTTCAAGAGATTTCAGTTACAAAAGAGAGGGTTGTTACAAAGAGGCTTTAAATATCATTAAGAAGTTGTTTCTATCAATTAAAGGAGAGCATTATTCTTCTTTAAATTAGGCAGCAACTTTGCTTCATCTTCCATAACCGTTTGCTTCATGAGTAATCACTACATGCATTCAATTCTCCATCAAAGAAGCTGGTGTCTTTTCGGTTGCTCATGGAGACTTCAAAAGACTTTGAAAGCAACTTAATTGAAGAAGTAAATCACATTGAAGGCTGGAGTTACTTGGAATAGAATTTCTATAGTTGTGACTTTTCATTAGGCCTCATTATTAGCTTCATTAAAAGTGACCTTTCAGCTAGCTTTCCTTTTGACACTATAAATTCATGTAACCAGCCTTTTGAAGGAAGACTTTTTTTTTTGGAATATTTTTGTTAATGATATTCTGCCAAATTTGTGAGGCAAACTTTTCTCTGTTTTCGTTCAAAGATTTGTTGGCTACCTAGTGTTCTAGTTGTGTCATCCATTTTCTTCGTTGAAAACCGAACTTATTACTACTCGTAGTGTGACGTTCAAACATACCAAGGTCCCTACTTTTCTAAGTAGCGGGTCGAGGTTCTCATATTCTCCATCTGACCACCTTGAAAACTTATAAACATTTGGGTCAATATTTTCTAATATTGGTTTGTGTTTGTTTTTGAGTCATTTTCATTTCCATTCCATTCCATCTTTTCGTTTCTTTATAACCAAACCTACAAAAACTTTATATCCATAAATCCATCTACATAAACTTTATATCCATAAACCCATCTTTGAATCCTTTTACATAGCTTCCGCCATTATTTACGTTAAAACATCCTTTTGAACAAATAGAACGCTACTTCTTCGTAGACGATCAGGCAAACTCACATACGACTTGACTCACCCCGAGGCGGATCGTATCAATAACAAATGAGAATATATTCCATAAAATTGAATCGTTTTGTTGACTAGAAGAGAGAATTTCTTGAAATATCAATTACAGATGAATAAGGTTGACTTGAGTATTCAATTTGTATGTAATATATGTTTAGAATTTAATGAGATGTTCATGCTTGAGAATAAGATTTTATTTCTTCACAGGTAAAAAGATGAATAGTCTAAATAAGAAGTATATGCTTCCTAGAAGAATTGAATGCGATAGGAAGATCTGAGATTGATAATGTGAAGATAATCTGGGTATTTAAATCAAATGTTGAAACGATCATTGTTTATCTTTGAGTACAAATTCTTGAAATGTTGAAAGTTTAAAGATGTATAGCAAGAATCATCAGAATTATTTTTGCCGTTTGGGCATTAGAATGGAAATAGAAAAAGATAATATGGATTTTCTTGTCTGGATCATTTCTATTCTTAAAAGAGGAAAGTAATATGTAGCGTTGTTAAACGTTATGAGATGTGTGAATTATGTTGGTATACCCGAACGCCTGCTCACCAGATTCATAGAATTTCGTGTCTTTATGAATGTTGGATATCATGGAATTTTAATCTCCACTAATCAGATTGAGATCCGAGTTTCATATCATGATTTCTTGGGAAAGCCTGGCTTGAAATGAAGGGTAGCTGAGGGTTGAATTGGACTTTATGGAATTATAAAGAGTATGAGGACGAGAAGAACTGACTAGTTTTACTATTCAAATCCGAAAAGACTCGGGTGCGAGTGTATATGTAGCATGATGGTATAGATCGGCTTGAGTGAAAGTTCTTTGACATCACTTATAGGATTGAAGAATCTAAATGAAAACCAAAACCACTTTTCTGGTAAGATTTTCGGGGACGAAAATATCTAAAAAGGAGAGAAATGTAACATCCCGATTTTGGGTCTAGTCGAAACAGTAGTTTCGGGACCACAAATCTGACATAGGAAAATTTAATTTTTATTATAGTTTTAAGGTTTACGATTTCATAAAATAATTTTGTGAAAATTTTGTTCGAAAATTTTGACGTTTGGACACTCAATTTGGTCAAAAGGACTAAATTGTAAAAAGTGCAAAAGTTGAGTTCTACATGTTAGAGGTGTCTAATTGTTATGAAACTTGAAATGAGAGGTCCTTAAATGGTAATTAGACCATTTTATAACTTGTTGGACAAAAATGGCCTTGGTTGGGTAAAATTTGAAAGAATAGTAAAAAGGGCATTTTGGTCATTTAGGGGTAAAATGAATTAAAAGACAAATTTTAAAACCCAAATGTGTCCATTTCTTCTTGTTTCAGCCGAATATACCAGGAGCAGCCATGTTTAGGGTTTTTCCAAACTTCCAAGCTCATTTGTAAGTGATCCCGAGCCTCGTTTTTGAAGTTCTTTACATTTTTGAAATCCCAGTAACATGATCTACTAATTTCTACCATTATTTTGAGCTAGGATTTATGTTTGAAAATGTACCCATGAGTGACATGCTTGTATTTTGATGTCTAATGGTAGAAAATGAGTGTTGGGTGTTAGATAAACAACTTTTGCTAAGCGATTTTATGTGAAAACAAGTAAAACAACATAATCGGTAAAAATACCTAATGTTCATAAGTACATTTTAGATGTGAGAATTTGACATTGCCATAAAAGGGAAAAAGGATCAGCATGTCATAAAACATAAGAAAATAGGATGAAGTTTAATTTCCAAGCCTTGGGGCAAAAGTACAAATATGCAAAAGTTTAGGGGTCAAAATGCAAATTTTTAAAAATATGATTTTTTGACCCATATGAATAATGTGACTAATTAGTAGGCTAAATGTGATATTATAGATCAAAGAAAACAAGATTCGGGCTTAGAACAAGGTTGAACACGGTTAAGCACAAACTCGAAATAAATAGTCGTATTCGAAACCAAGGTAAGTTCATATGTCAATGATAATGCAATGATATTATTGTTCATGCTTGAATTTAAATTTATGTGCTAGCATTGTGTGATGGATATTTATTTATTTGATATAAAGATTATATATTATAACAAATTCCTGAATAAAATTTTATGCAATACCATGTTTATTTCATGGACTAATGTCTAAATAAACATGGAAATGTGTTGAATTGGATGTACATTGCATAATCAGCTATGCATAATGAGATACTTGATGAAAAGAGAAAATCCTGGTTGAATAAAAAGGAAATCTGGTGGATAAACCATGACTTACATGACTTGAGATCCTACATGTGTTGCAAAAAAGGATTTAGCCTGGACAGGTAATCTGTTGATCTCAAATATAGAAAAGGATCTAACCCAGACGGGGGTTCCTTGAGTGATCAAGCCTCCCGAAGAATATATGTGCATTGTGGATTTAGCTCAGACGGGTAATCCGATTAAGGTCTGAATTTAGCCTGGACTGATAATTCAAATTCGAGCTCATTGAGAGTGCTGATCGTTACAAAGGATTTAGCCTGGACTTGTAATCCTACCGTAAGATGTGAGGTTAGTGGGAGTGCGTACTTGAGATGATCACTTATATGACTTGACAGAAAATGGATTATCCATCGAGATTTTCGAGAAATTCAACGGGTATTATAATGAATAATGTGATGAAAGTCCCAAGATGGGCGTGGTGATAAAGGTAAAGTTAATTGATAGGCTATGGATATGTACAGGTACATACATTATACTCATAAGTGATGCCTTATTGAAATGTGATAAATGATGAGTAAGTAATATCATACATATGTATGTGTATACATGATAAACAAGTAAAAATGTTTGAAAAATGAATCATCCTTATGCTTATGATTATGAATTGTGTTGCAATATCATGTTATCTTACATTGTGTAGTTGAATATGGGATTTATGAAATAATGAGTCCATAATCAATGTGACAATGAAATTATGATAGCTATTGTGATTTTGCACCGAAATAGTGTTAATAGTAGCAGTAGCCCGAATTTTGAAAATTCACCATAAATGGTGGAAGTCAAATTAGAGGCTGAATAATATATAAAATTAAATCTTAATGAATCTAGTTTCACATAAAGGAACTGGTGTAAGCGAAAGAATTTTATATTATGAATTCTTATGAGACAGAGTCAGAGTGATTCCAAACTCCCCTGTCTTAACTTTGGAAAATTACTAGAAATTTCAAAAAAATAATTATGAGTTAAAATTCATATGAATGAAATATTTAATGAGTCTATTTTCAATAGAAAGAGATGGGAACATTATCAAAGTGTCGTACTATGAGATGAATAAATTTTAGTGAAGAAAGGTCGAAGCTATCAAACAGCAAAACAAGGGAGACTTTCAATAATAAACTATACTTATTGGCTAGAAAAAAAATTCTGCAAAGTTTATGGTAAAAAGATATATATGAGTCTAGTTTTAGGGAAAATTTACATATCTTAATTTAGAGTTCTGTAGCCCGAGATATAAATGATTTATCGACTATTACTCGAGTAGATAGCTTGACCAGAATATGAATAAAAGTGTAACTATAGTTGTTTTACTTAAGGAAACATGTTGTTATAATGCTTATTATTTTTATATGGACTTACTAAGTGTTAAGCTTACTCCCCCTTCCATTTCTTCTAGTGTCCTCAGGTCGACTCGGGGTTGGAGATCGTCGGAGGCAACCTCACACTATCAACCTACCTCCTTTGGAGTATTGTTGAAACTTGATTTCTTAAAGTGAGTGGCATGTATAGGGACATAATTATTGATTTGTGTTTTTATGTTTTGGCCAAGATGTTGACTTATATTAATCCATTGTAAATAGCCATGAGATGTGGCTTATTGATGTGATCCGGCCCAGGTTAATCGAGTCGTTTCACAAAGTTTGCCCGATCGTCGACGAGAAGTTTGTTCGATTTTGTAGATAGATGGAGTTAAATGATTTTTTTATAGCGGAAGTTGAGAAAATGGGTTCAAAAGATGGTTTGGATAGATGTTTGATAGGCTCGGTGAAATAAAGAAATATTGTTTATAATTTAATAGTTAAAATGGAATGGAAAAATAGAACTCAAGCGAAGAACGATTCAATACTATATGAAGTATTGCCCCGGGACTTATATTGCTCAAGGTGGATTAAATGGATTGTCGAAGATGGACCTTGACCCGTTACCTATAGAGAGGTAGGAACCAAAGGTATAAAAAGGTGGATGAACGCCACACCAGGATGGTGATAAGTTCAAGAAGTCGGGTTGACGCCACTAGCGAGCTAGATAAGTCAGAACGAGACTCGTACGAAATAGGATAGGAGGAAACCTCACAATCAAGTTTTCAATAATCAAATTCTGTAACCTTTTACAATAAACAAAATAAACTATTTATAGGCTCTCTAATGCCTATTAAAATTCAGCTACTAATGTGTTCACACAACAATTAAAAATGTTCACACTTCAAGCATTAAATCTCTGTTCATGGATAGTGTAAGTTCATGCATGGTTGAATAATCATGTTTCTTCCCAAAACCCATTCATGCATGCTTAACCAATAAGAAAGCTTCCTTGTTCCATGAATGTGCATCTTCAATTCATATCCAACTCCTCTTGGACGAATGCTAGGTGCATGGGTCATGCATCTCTCATAATTAAAACTTTAATGATGGGCTGGTTCATGAATGGAAGCATGTACCTTGTAAATTCGTTCTCCCCTTTGTACATGCACATTATACATTCAATGTGATGAATTAAGGTAATATTCCCTCCCTTTGGACGTTCATGAATCCACCCGTACATGTATAGGAGCTGATTGGTCAAATTGAGGTGTGAATGGCTTAGATGCTGCCTTGGGAATACGATCGGCCAAGCTTGTGCTTTAAGTTGCTGGACACCTTTTGGCCAAATAGGTGCCTTGGGGAGCCAAATGGATCTCTTTCATTGAAAGAGGCCTTACATGCACCGTCCCATACATTGAACCTATCATGCATGAACCTTGTTTAATTACTCTCCAAATTCAACTCACCTACAAAAACACATGAACCAAAATTAAATCACATAAAATTCAGCTGAACAAACATTAATATAATTTAGACACACTAATTAAACATAAATTAAATTAGACAAATTTAATAAAGTCTTAACAAGACATATTAAATTCGGCCAAGACACATTTAAAACATGTAATAAGTCAAAACATAATTATGAGCTGTAGTAATTTAAGCTAAATTAATAAATTACTTAATTTATTCAGACATTAAAATAAATGAGTTGAAATAAACTTAAGCCAAGCTCAAACGAGCTAAAGTAAGCTAGATTGAGCTCAAACAAGCTAAATTAAGCTCATGTGAGCTAAATCGAGCTGGGAAAAACTAAGACTGAGCTTCTTGAGCTGAGATTGAGCTTCATCTTGCACTTGGGGCCCTCGTGTTTAGGCCAATCATGATAGCAACGAGTGGTGCCACAACATGATGCGATGGAGATCACATCATACCCTCCCTCTTGAAGACGATTTGTCCTCAAATCGGGCCACTTGCTCGCGAAAAATTTTCGAGATCACAAGCCCTTTTGTTCATGATCCAAAAAGTATATTGTTTTTAAAACTCCAGGAACCACAAATGGTTTGAAAAGAAAATGATTTAGTTCCATGCCCTCCCTCTTTAGGAGGAAACCATTCCAAAGTGTCACCTACATAGAAATGGAACGAATTAGTGACACTAAAATTTATAAACTCAAACGATCTTTTCAGAATCTTATTCAAAATTAAAATGCATAATCCAATGCCGGGATCAAATGTAGAAGTGGATCTTACCTGTTCACAATGGTTTTCCATACTTGGTAATAAAGGATGCATCAGAATCAAATCAAATTTATAATCAAAATTTATCAAGGAGTCCCCAAATGATCATGTAATCTAAGTTCCACTCGATCAATCTTACTTAAACATGCAGAATTTATATAGCAAGGCAGATTTGAGACACCATCTTCAAATTCAAATGCACTAACCATTTTACATGCCATCATCTTATCACATATTCGGATCAAAAGAAAATTAAACAAGCATGCCTTTAAACATTCATATGTCTTGATTCTGTTAAACAAAAATAAACAACATTCTCTACAATCAAAAATTTGATTTTGTCTTAACAAGCCAACAAGATTCACACGTCTCGTTTTCAAACTTAGTGACAAAGCATCATACAAGCAACGATTGTTTACTTGGTCATTCAAACAAAATTTACAATGCTTGCCTTCTCTCAAAGATGAACCAGAATAGCGAACTCCAGTGTTGAACACACGATATTGTTCACTCGTTCCAAAATGCAGTGTGAATTTCTTAATTACCACCAATTCACACAAGTGGAACAAAAAGAATTTGAGCATGCATATGTTCAAACATTCATACATCGTAAATCTCATTCGAATAGACTTGTTCAAACATGGGGAATTTACGCAAAAAAATAGAAAATTCAAATTATCACCACACACAAGTAGACTAGGCGTTTCACATGCCAACCTTTTATCACAAGAGTTCAAAATTTGTTTGTGCGGATTTATTCGTACTTCAGTAAAATTCTTGCCAATACCATACTCATCAATAGGAAAACACTTCTTACCACTATGGAAGGTGTAATCACCATCATTCAGAATATGATAATCAAACAAATCGAACTTTGTATGTGAACAATCTTTATCGCACACTATCACACTTTGTTCATGCTGATCTAATCGAACGCCTTCAATAAAATTGCCAGCAACAAACTTATCATAGAAAAAACTTTTCAAAGCACTAGTTGAAACAAAATCATAATAATAGATGAACGAAAATTAACCAATTCAATGGGGAAAACAATTTCGCAAAAACAATTTTCAGCAATCTTGTCATAAACATGTGAGTAAATGAGTTGAAACTCGCTCAACAAGGAACCCTTACCTTGCTTACCATTGGAAATGTGACAATCATTTTTATCTTCCAACTTACCTCTTTCAATCAATTGAAAACGTCTCTCGGTAGAAAGGTAATGAAGTTGGAACCAATCCGTGGATGGAATCTTGCAAACCTGAAACAAAGAAAAATCACAAGGTAATTTCGAAAGGGGGTTAGCAAAAAAATTCCTCTCTTTTTTGTGATTACTCACTTCACTTGTTTCTTTTACAGACTCTCTTTCTTTTTCACTTGATTTCTTTTCAAGCTCTCTTTCAATTTCTTTTTTCGCTTTTTCTTTTCAATTTTCTTTTCTTCATTTTCTTTTTCTCTCACTTTTTCGATTTCTTTTTCTTTTGCAATTTCTTTTTCTTATTCGTTTTCTTTTTGTTTTCTTTCAATTTCTTTTTCAATCTCTTTCTCCTTTTCTCGCTCAATGGATTGCTTCATTTTGAATTGGTCTTCTTGCACTTGTTCCGGTGTGAGCGACGCTAAAGTGATTTTCCTTCCTTGATGCTTGAAGGAATACCTATTGGTACGTTCATCATGAATGACCCTCCAATCCGATTGCCATGGTTCTCCTAGCAACAAATGGCAGACTTGAATAGGCACAACATGATGTGATCCGGCCCAGGTTAATCGACTCGTTTCACAAAGTTGCCCGATCGTCTACGAGGAATAGTTGAGTTATCGAAAATAGGATGAAATAAGGCTAAAGATGCGGAAGCTTTCAAATGGTTTTAAAGGTTGGCTAAGGTGATGGTAAATTTATAAGGGTAGTAGGCTCGATTTAAGGATAAAAATAAGAAAAATGGAAGTTGATAAATGAAGGCTCGGTTTTGTAAAAAGATATTATAGTTGGGTAAAATCTAGGATAGTCGGTGGAATGGATAAATGAGCTTAAACGCCAGAAACGATTCAACACTAAAAAGTGTCACCCCGATTTCTATTCGGTTCAAGGTGGGATTGCGAAATTGTAGAAGGGTTGAACGCCACACCAAAGCAAGGTGATAAGTTCAAAAGAGAATGATAGACGCCACTAGCACGCTAGATAAGTCAGATCGAAACTCGTACGAATTTAGAGAGGAGAAAACTCACTCTTTGAACAAAGTTCATTCAAATGATCAAAAGTCAAAAGTCCTTTACAAATGAAATCAACAAACTATTTATACTAGTTTCTTATGCTAACCGAATAGTCCATTCATGAACTTAATGATTAAGTAATGAACCTAAATTAAGACATGAACCTTCTAGAAAAATGACCAATGGTGTCCTTGTCCATGTTCGGCCGAATGGGAGATGAATGGGCAGCTTCATGTATGAGCAAACTTTGGAAGCCAATGGGATTGTCTAGGTTCGGCCATGGGATGCATGAAACTCCCAAAGGGTGTCTCTTGGCCGAATAGGTGCTTAGGAAACTCCAAGGGTCCTCCCACATGCATCGATTGTACATGGAACTTGGAAGGGGCCTTGAACCTAGCCATACATGCACTTGCATTGATTACCCCCCATTCATGCATGTGTGCCGTCCAAGGGAGATGCACCTTTCAATATGCATTAACCTTCCATGTACATGAATGTATGTCCTCCAAACATTGAACCGGTCCATGCATGTATCCTCCCGTTCAATTAACTTTCCCATGGACCTTGCATTAAATGCCATGAATGTATCTTCCAAATTCGGCTAACCTACAAAAGTAAATAACATAATTAAATAACACACAACTATTCATATAATTATAATTTAAAATAATAACTAAATAACTTAATATCACTAACTAAATTTGAACACAATAATTATAAGTCAACTTATAATAAATTCAGCTAGCTCAAAAATAGTCAAAACACTTAATGAGTTGAAATTGAGCTAGGGGTTTCGGCATGAGCTGTAGCAAACTTAATTATAAACTAAATTAAGACTTAGTTTATTGAAAGAAAGAAAGAAGGAGCTGAAAGTAAGCTCGGTTGAGCTCAAACGAGCTGAAACAAGCTTAAATGAGCTGAGTTGAGCTGGACGGTGCTCGAGGAGCTAGAAATGAGCTAGGATCAGCTTGCCAACAATGCACGGGTCCTTTGGATAGTTGCTTCAAGCTGATTTTGTGAGCTTTGGCCCTTGTTTCGAACCAAGGTTTTGCATTAGAAGCTAAAATAGCTTCTAGGAAATGTTTAGCATAAGCTTGAGTTATAGGTCCTTTAGGCAGCTCGTTTAGATCTTGGTTTGCACTCGAGGATGCCCCGGGCGTGCTCACATCACAACATCACAAAGGACTTCGTCTTGGTATCTTCCGATGGAAAATGCAACACGTACTTGTTGAGTAACTTCAAATTTGCCTTCAACACCAAGTCCTTGCAGTTGATAGGGTCGTGGATGCTTGGTAGTGGCCAAGCCAAGTTTTTTTACCGTTCGAATACTAGCCATGTTTGACCTACTTCCACCATCAATAATGAGGCAACAAACTTTATCGTGGACATGGCAACGCGTGTGAAACATATCTTCACATTGTGGTTCATTTTCCAATCTTTGAAGGATTGCACTAATCTTGATGTCAACGATAGTAGGTGTCAAATCTTCTTTATCTTTGTCGAATTGTCGAAATTCAGATCGCATTATCCTTTGCATTTCTTGTCTCCACATTTGGAATTCAAATTCAGAAAATTCTTCAGACATGCTTCAACAAAATATTAGAAAACAAAAGTTAAATTAGAAAGAAAAATAATTCTCACCACAAATCTCTCAAGTTCGCTCAAAAAGAAAAATTCACTCACTCGTGTTTGAACTCTCTTTTAGGCTATTTTTTTAAAATGAACTCACGCTCTCTTGCCTTTTACCACTCGACCTCGTCTCACAAATTCGTAATTCGTCTCGATAGACTTAATTTGCTGCTTGAGGGTCGATTTCAAAATGGGTTACAAGGGATAATGTCGGGTGTAGGGTAGGTTGAATAAAGAAGAAAATTGGTTTAAAGTGTGGCGTTGGGATGGGTAAATAATGGTAGAAAAGGAAACTTGATGATCGGAGTAATAAGTGATAATGATAAAAACTCGCAAGACTTTTCACTTTTTTTCTTTCTTCTTTTTTTTAACTCGATTTTTTTGTCACTTCTTTTTTTTTCCTTTTTTTTTGAAATTTTTTTTCTGAATTTCTTCTCTTTTTTTTAAATCCAATACAATAGTAAACAAAATACAAGGAAGAGAAAAAAAATTAAATTCCAACTCAATTTTTTTTGATTTTTTTTTTACGTTACGAACCTATTCCGAGCTTGATACGAATATCGGTACTCCTCATTTTAGTAGCTCTGATACCAAATGATGTGATCTGGCCCAGGTTAATCGAGCCGTTTCACAAAGTTTACCCGATCGTCGATGAGAAGTTTGTTCGATTTTGTAGATAGATGGAGTTAGATGATTTTTTATAGCGAAAGTTGAGAAAATGGGTTCAAAAGATGGTTTGGATAGATGTTTGATAGGCTCGGTGAAATAAAGAAATATTGTTTATAATTTAATAGTTAAAATGGAATGGAAAAATAGAACTCAAGCGAAGAACGATTCAATACTATATGAAGTATTGCCCCGGGACTTATATTGCTCAAGGTGGATTAAATGGATTGTCGAAGATGGACCTTGACCCGTTACCTATGGAGAGGTAGGAACCAAAGGTATAAAAGGTGGATGAACGCCACACCAGGATGGTGATAAGTTCAAGAAGTCGGGTTGACGCCACTAGCGAGCTAGATAAGTCAGAACGAGACTCGTACGAAATAGGATAGGAGGAAACCTCACAATCAAGTTTTCAATAATCAAATTCTGTAACCTTTTACAATAAACAAAATAAACTATTTATAGGCTCTCTAATGCCTATTAAAATTCAGCTACTAATGTGTTCACACAACAATTAAAAATGTTCACACTTCAAGCATTAAATCTCTGTTCATGGATAGTGTAAGTTCATGCATGGTTGAATAATCATGTTTCTTCCCAAAACCCGTTCATGCATGCTTAACCAATAAGAAAGCTTCCTTGTTCCATGAATGTGCATCTTCAATTCATATCCAACCCCTCTTGGACGAATGCTAGGTGCATGGGTCATGCATCTTCAATTCATATCCAACCCCTCTTGGACGAATGCTAGGTGCATGGGTCATGCATCTCTCATAATTAAAACTTTAATGATGGGCTGGTTCATGAATGGAAGCATGTACCTTGTAAATTCGTTCTCCCCTTTGTACATGCACATTATACATTCAATGTGATGAATTAAGGTAATATTCCCTCCCTTTGGACGTTCGTGAATCCACCCGTACATGTATAGGAGCTGATTGGTCAAATTGAGGTGTGAATGGCTTAGATGCTGCCTTGGGAATACGATCGGCCAAGCTTGTGCTTTAAGTTGCTGGACACCTTTTGGCCAAATAGGTGCCTTGGGGAGCCAAATGGATCTCTTTCATTGAAAGAGGCCTTACATGCACCGCCCCATACATTGAACCTATCATGCATGAACCTTGTTTAATTACTCTCCAAATTCAACTCACCTACAAAAACACATGAACCAAAATTAAATCACATAAAATTCAGCTGAACAAACATTAATATAATTTAGACACACGAATTAAACATAAATTAAATTAGACAAATTTAATAAAGTCTTAACAAGACATATTAAATTCGGCCAAGACACATTTAAAACATGTAATAAGTCAAAACATAATTATGAGCTGTAGTAATTTAAGCTAAATTAATAAATTACTTAATTTATTCAGACATTAAAATAAATGAGTTGAAATAAACTTAAGCCAAGCTCAAACGAGCTAAAGTAAGCTAGATTGAGCTCAAACGAGCTAAATTAAGCTCATGTGAGCTAAATCGAGCTGGGAAAAACTAAGATTGAGCTTGTTGAGCTGAGATTGAGCTTCATCTTGCACTTGGGGCCCTCGTGTTTAGGCCAATCATGATAGCAACGAGTGGTGCCACAACATGATGCGATTGAGATCACATCACTTATAATGATTTTGGCTTGTAAGCCTATTTGTCCACGATATGTGTTAATGTCTTGTGATGTGTAAAAGTATGGGGAAAATAAGGTCAACATAAGGCTTGGAAAATAGCCTAACATGGTCCACACAGGCTAGACACACGGGCGTGTGTCTTGGCTGTGTGAATCTAACAGAATGCTTGAGTGTTGGACACGTGCAGGCCAAATGGGCTTGGGCCATAGCCGTGTTTTAAAGTCAGTGTTGCACACGAGCTGAGAGCACGAGCGTGTCCCAAGCCACACGGGCGTGCGACACTTCAAAGTAAGGAAAATTTTCCAAGGTGCCCAAAATTTATTGAATGCTCTCGGTTTTGTCCCACACTACCTCTAGGTATGAGTTAGGCCTCGAAGGCCTGTATATGGGACAAGATGTTCATGTTAGAAAAGTTTTAAATTTTGGGCAAAAGTCGGTGACCCAATTTTGACCTTTTTGTGATCGTGTAATCCCAGTAACACCTCGAACCCTATCCCGACGTCTGATGTGGGCGAGGGGTGTTACACATACAACCAATATGCTCAAAGACAACTCAGTGGCTACATCAAAACATACCAAATGATGCTAACCAAGCCTTTCAACTACGAGCATTAACATTTTTAATATATGCCATTCATTACTAACATTTCATCTTTCCTCATTCAAACACCTAACCAAATACAATTGCTAGCATAGCAACTTAAATTCATCATCATTAAACCATCCATAAGTGATTTCATTCATACCAATTTATCAAGTCAAAAGATAAATATGTACAACCTAGAAACCAAAGTGTCCAAACACACAATTTAGTGATTCACTTTTACACCAAAATTAACTAGACACATATACATATATATACTTATAGCCATATATACATGCCACAATCTGAAAAGATTACAAAAGCTACTAACGATGATGGATAGTGTGAGACAAAGTTTTGATCCATTTCAAGTCAGCAAAAGTAATCTGACTTCCTATATGCAACAACCTGTTTTAAGTTATATTGGAACAGTGGTTTTGGGACCACAATTTTGATGAGTAAATTATTATTTTATTATTTATTTATTGTCTATGGGAATATATTAAGGTCATATTAAAATTTTGTTAAGAAATTTTGATGTTTATGTAGTTATTAACTAAGTATAAAGGACTAAATCATAAAAAGTGTAAAAGTTGAGCTCTATTAGTTAAAAGGGTCAAATGGCTTTAGAAATGAAAGTTAATGGACTTGAATGGTAATTATACCGTATACAATGATAGTGGATGTACATGGATAGGTTTTATGTAATTATGATCATTTTTAAAGGTTAATTATGCATTTTGATAATTAAGTTAAATGTTAATTAAACAAAAGATGAAAAAAAAACCTTTCATCTTTTTCATTTTCTTCTTCCTTGGCCAAATCCTAAGGAGGGAAGCTTTGGTTTTGATTTTCTTCATGCATGATACGTAGTTTTGTCCCATTTTTAATGATTTTTATATTTTTAGAATCGTTGCAACTAGGTCCAACTAGCCTGTACCTTTGTTTTTGAATTTGTTAAAAATTGTGGAAGTTACCATTATTGAATCTTGGTTGTTTATGTTGCTAATTATATATTTGAAGCTTTGATTGTGATATTTGGTTGTTGTGTAAAATGATTTTTGTTAGATTTTTATTTAAGGATTAAATTATTAAAATGTCAAAATTTCAAGGTTTTATAGTGAATTTGATGAATTATAGGGACTTTTTAAGGGCCTAGAGTATTTTACTATAGATTGATTTTTGGAAAAATGGTCAATTTGATGATTTTTGGGTTAGAGGACTAAATTGTAAAAATTATAAAAGTTTAGGTAAAATGTGTAATTAAAGAAAATTTAAGGGTTATATACATTGAATGGAATGTGAAATATGTATGAGATTAATATATTTTATTTAATTATTATATAGATAAAAAATTAGATCAAAAAGACAAAAGCCTAGAAAAAAGAAAATAACAGATTAGTCCCTACGTGTTAATCAACATTAAATAGTTGGTAAGTTCATAGTATTTCAATGCATAAATGAATTTCTACTTGTATTATTATATTATGATTCTTTAAATAATATGTTTATAGAAAATTATTGATGAATACACATATGTGCCCCTGTTTGTACTTCAGTACCCCTGAATGCACATATGTGCCCTTTTTTGTACTTTGGTACCTTAAATGCACTTTCATGCCTTTGTTTAAATTTCGATAACTTTGAACTAAATATTATATGAACTATATGATACGAACCGCCTCGGGAAGAGTCGAGTCGTATGCTGAGTTGCCCGATTGTCTACGAGAAAGTATCATTCAATTTGCTTTTGAAATGAAGTTGATGGGAAAATAGGACGGAAGCTATGTATAATGGTTCTATGATGGTTTATGGATAAGAATAATATGTATAGGTTCGGTTAAATTGGAAGGGAAAGTGAAAGAAGTTAATAGATGATGGATATAGAAGAAAAGGGTTCTTAAAAGCAAGCACGAACCAATATTAGAAAATATCGACCCAAATGCTTATAGGCTTTGATACGGGCGCGCACGCGAACCAAGATCGAGTTGCCAAGTCACGGGAAACTCCTACGAAAGCTCTAAACGAACAGATTTGAAATCAAACAAAGAACGAGATTAAATCTGGAAAATTAAAATCTGGAATAAGAACCCTAAAAATCAGCAAGATCTAATCAAGGAACGAAACACTTATGAAAGAGGTTTCTTGAAACCAAGAACACGAAATTGATTCCCAAGAATGAACTCCCACAAGCCGAATCTATCAAAGAACACCAAATCAGCAAACAAATTAGATCGACCAGAATTTCTTGAAACAAATTAGGGTTTATGCGTCAATGAGAAAGAAAGAAATTGAAGGCATAAAACGGCTATTGAGGCTGAGAAAGCGAGGGCGATCTGCTCAATTGACCACCATGAAAGTTTCTCCTAAGTTTCCACAACCAAATTCACCCAAGAAGAATAAGTGTGCATTCGACGAGAACCCTAGAATTTGGGGATTTAGGGCTGATTGTCGAACTCCAGCAAAAAGTGAAATTGATCAATTCTTTAAGATAAACGAGGGCTGGAAACACAAATAAAACAACAAATAGATTAGAATTGAGATTCGGCACAAGTAGAATTAAATAAAAGAAATTGAACAGCAAAAATTAAAGGATAAGTCTTAAAGATCCTTGAAATCCCGAAAGATTTCACAAATCTCTTCAAACGGCTCTAATCTCCCCTCCAAAGAATATCGATGGCAAGAAGAAGGTTGAAGATGGCTCCCACAATCAAAAGATTGTTAAAACAACTTCTAAAGAAAACTCAAGAGAGAATTCTTGGAGAAAACCCCAAAGAAAATTCTGCACTCAACAAATCTAAAATTTGATAGAAAAAATAATAATAAGATGTTTACAAAGGGTGGCTGGCCAATGCTTATATAGGCCTCCAACAAATCCTAATCTAATTAGAAAACTTAAAAAAATTTAAACTTAATTAAAAAAACAAAGGAAAATTCGGCCATGCATCCTATTGGGCTATTTTGGGCCGAATTTAACATGTGATATTCCTAAAACTTAAAAATTAACTTAAACAACTAAAATGTTTACAAATTGGGCCCTTTGACATTTTGGCCTGGTTTTCAACTAAATATGTATGGATTTCTTGATTGGGCTGGGAATTTTCTTATTGGGCCTCGCCTTTAAGAATTTGGGCTTGTGACCCATCTCCTACCGAAATTGGGTTGTTGACACTCGTAATGGAGATCCAACGCGCTTTGGCTGCAAGATTTGGTTTCTTGGACCGAGATTTCCAAGATTTGAAATCTTGATTTTCTTGATTCTTGAAATCGCTCCGAACAGCAAAATTGGGCCAAGATTCGATTTCTTGATTTTCTTGAAAACAAGAAAGTGAATCTTGATTTTCTTGATTTGAGCCCATCACCTTCTTAAGCTTGGGTTGGGCCTTTGTGACTCGTATCATTCCCCCCTTCCTCAAAAAGATTCGTCCTCGAATCTGAAAAATCAAATGAACTCGACTTTCCTCGATCGAACGGGATTAATGGCAATTGAGTCCACTGAAAAGAATAGCCATGAAATAGTAAATAACAACGCAAACAAGCCTGTAGTCCAATTATAAGCATAATAGAACAGGTATAACGCATGTGAATGGACAGATTCAGATTACTATGCATTAATCGACGGTTTATAGATTCACTCACACATGCATTATCAAAAACAAGAATCTTTTTATCAACCATCAAAATAGATTTATCATCAATAAATAAAATAGGACAGTCAAGCACGTTTCGATCTAAGTGTTCATCAACACGATCTTTGTCACTATCCGAGGAGTACAAAAGTGTTTCAAAGGTTTCAAGCATCTTACCTTGATAAGCAAAAGAATAAGGGTCGATTTTACCTTTTTCATTTAAAACAAACCTTTGCTCATCGGGGGCATAGTGTAGTCGAATCTCCATTGTTGAGTTAACCTTTGTCAAATGGAACTCAAACTTCATGTACAACCACATAAACTGTTTAAGGCACGAATATAAATTGAAAACAAATTTGGAAAATTTTGTTACCTTATTCTCCAAAACAGATTTGGACAAATTCGAGGATTTTACACAAGGTAAATCAAGAGAACAACAAATCACGCTTCTTTTTGTAATGACTTTATCAACCACAATAGAAGAGTAACAATTAATCAGATCAAAATGAGGGGATCTTTTAAGAACTAAGTCACCAAAAGTTTTATCAATAATTTTCATATCTGCACTGGACTCGGTTTCTAAAATTTCCTTACCTCGCTTACCTTCGGGATCATGTAGTGTGATTTCATCTTTGCCTAAGTTGATCGTATGAAAGCGTCTTTCATTTGAGAGGTATTGAAGTTCAAAGTTATCTTTCGATCTTTCGGGAACCTAAAAAGTAGCAACACAAGAAAAATCATATCTTGGTTAGTGGAAACATTCCTCACTACCCTTTCCACGTCTTTTTCTTTTGTTTCTTTTTCTAATTCATTTTCTCTTCTTTCTTCAATTTCTTTTTCACTCTCAATCTCTTTTTGCTCTTTTTCATTCTCTTTTTCTTTTTCCTCACTTGTTTTAACAGAATTTTTCAGTTTGATTTGGTCCTCATGGACTTGTTCCGGAGTGAGCGGCACTAAGGTGAGTTTCTTTCCTTGATGCTTGAAAGAATACCTATTGGTACGACCATCGTGAGTGACTTTTCGATCCAGTTGCCATGGTTCTCCTAGCAACAAATGGCAGGCTTGAATAGGCATTACGTCGCACACAACTTCGTCTTGATACTTACCGATAGAAAAGGCAATGCGCACTTGTTGAGTGACCCTAAATTGGCCTTCGTTGCTAAGCCCTTGTAGTTGATAAGGTTGTGGATGCTTGGTAGTGGTTAAGTAAAGCTTTTCCACCATCGTCGTGCTGGCTATGTTCGAGCAACTTTCACCATCAATAATAACTCTACAAAGCTTACCTTGTACATGGCAGCGAGTATGAAAGAGATGTTCTCGTTGCTGCTCGCTCTTTGGTTTTGCAAAGATGATTGTCCACGATCATGAAAATCATCATCCATTCTAGGGACACGTTGAGGGCTGCACCTATAGGGCTGGTTATCCCTATCTTCCTTAATTGGATCTCGATATTGATGTTTTTGATTCACTCGTACCTCATTCAAAGTAGTATTCAATGCTTGAAGTGTAGCATTTATTTGTGTGATTGCAGCAGTATGTTCGTCTAACTGTTGTTGGACTTTCATAAGTGCATCATTATTATCACCTTTAGACATCTTCAAAACCTGTAAAAAATAAACACTCAACACTCAAAAATAAAAGTTAGCAAACCTCACCATTAATCACTCAAAAGAAAAATCAAATTCTCAATGAGGTCGAATTCAATCTTGTGAGTTCTTTATCAGAGTTTATATCAACCAATTAGAGAGTGTGAACCAAACTACCAAAGAATCCTAATTTGCACTAGGATGCCAAAAACTGACGAGACACCAATTGATTCGTGTTGCACCGAGGAAGAAGTTGTGCACACGTTTAAATCCTACTAACACAAGAAACAAGAAGGTGTTAGATAACGTAAAGGAAGAATAAAGGTAAACAAATGAAAACCTACAGCTAAGAATCAATAAAAATTGCTAAAAACAGAAAACCCGAAAAACTGCGGAGTAACTTGACAACTTCGTTCAAGGTGTTCCTGATCTCCAAAAATCACGAAATTAAATCTGGAGTGTCGTTATATATTGAATTTTTTATCTGGAAAATTTGGGCACCAAATTCAACCCGCTGAATATTTTTTTAAATTTTTATTGAATTTCATATTTTTTGATTTTTTGACTGATTTTTTTGCGGGAATAATTTTTTTATATTCAATCACAGTGCCAAAAACATGTATGTAAAATTTCAGATCAATCGGGCAACGTTTACCCACTCAAATGAATTTTTTTGAACAATTTTTCTGGGTAAAACTGCTTTTTATGCTTTAAAAAATAGAGATCAGTTTAGAAATCAACCAAGAACACCCAAAACGCCCAAAATCTGATACCAAATGATACGGGACGCACGCGGACCAAGATCGAGTTGCCAAGTCACGAGAAACTCCTACGAAAGATCCTAGACGAATAGATCTGAAATCAAAAACAAAGATTAAGATTAAACCGAATCAGATTTGAATTTAAAATTCCCAAATTCAATTAAAAGAGCAGCAAGAAGAAAAGAAATAGAATCGATGAATCAAACAAAATTGAGAAGAAAGAAAAGATGCGAATCTGCCAAGGAATTGATTCGGCCAAGAATGCCCAATTTCCAGCAATCAATTGATTCCCAAATTGAAAGAAATCCAATCGGCCAAACCCTAGGAATTGGGGATTTTTGGGTTCGAATGGGTGCTGCCAATAGGAGAACAACTTAAACGATGAGATCTTGAGTTTAATCAATGCTGGAAAACAAACAAGAACAGCAAAATATTAGATGAGAAATCGGCACAAGTATAAGCAAAGAAAAGTAAAGAAAGAAATCGAAAACAGCAAGAATTGAAGGATAAGTCCTAAAGATCCTTGAAATCCCGAAAGATTTCACAAATCTCTTCAAACGGCTCTAATCTCCCCTCCAAAGAATATCGATGGCAAGAAGAAGGTTGAAGATGGCTCCCACAATCAAAAGATTGTTAAAACAACTTCTAAAGAAAACTCAAGAGAGAATTCTTGGAGAAAACCCCAAAGAAAATTCTGCACTCAACAAATCTGAAATTTGATAGAAAAAATAATAATAAGATGTTTACAAAGGGTGGCTGGCCAATGCTTATATAGGCCTCCAACAAATCCTAATCTAATTAGAAAACTTAAAAAAATTTAAACTTAATTAAAAAAACAAAGGAAAATTCGGCCATGCATCCTATTGGGCTGTTTTGGGCCGAATTTAACATGTGATATTCCTAAAACTTAAAAATTAACTTAAACAACTAAAATGTTTACAAATTGGGCCCTTTGACATTTTGTCCTGATTTTCAACTAAATATGTATGGATTTCTTGATTGGGCTGGGAATTTTCTTATTGGGCCTCGCCTTTAAGAATTTGGGCTTGTGATCCATCTCCTACCGAAATTGGGTTGTTGACGCTCGTAATGGAGATCCAACGCGCTTTGGCTGCAAGATTCGGTTTCTTGGACCAAGATTTCCAAGATTTGAAATCTTGATTTTCTTGATTCTTGAAATCGCTCCGAACAGCAAAATTGGGCCAAGATTCGATTTCTTGATTTTCTTGAAAACAAGAAAGTGAATCTTGATTTTCTTGATTTGAGCCCATCACCTTCTTAAGCTTGGGTTGGGCCTTTGTGACTCGTATCAGGCTTTCAAGGTAGAGGATGAAAGTGATAAACCTCGACCCGCTACTTAGCAAAGTAGGAACCTGATACGAGCACGCCCCGCGAACTTTATCGAGCAAGTCTGTCAAGCTGAGCAATGACATGTTGGCAAGCTGATCCCAGTTCGTTTCCAGCTCCACGAGCTCTGTCCAGCTCAAATCCAGCTTATTCGAGCTCAATCCATCTTGCCTGAGCTAAACCGAGCTCACTCCTAGCTCACTTTCAACTTATGAGCTAAACCTTCACTCAACTTCAGCTTAGGAGTTTAGCCTCAACTCAACTTTAGCTCACGAGCTAAAGCATAGCTCATTTTAGTTTAAACTCGGTTTTGTCTTTAATGCATTAAATAAAAATTTGCACATATTTATTTAAGCATTAAACTTGCCTTATATTAATATTTGTTATTAATATGTCATAGTCATTACATAAATTGATTATGTTCACATGGCTGAATTAATGCATGACATTAATGTGTTCACATCATGCCGAATTTATGAGTGTTCATATCTTAATGACTTGTTTATTCCATGTAGGTACATCCCTTTGGACAGTACAATGTATGAATGAAGAAACATCTCTTTTGGGCATTCCACACTCATGAATGAAGAAGTATTAAATGCTGGTGCATGTACGGCTAGATGCAAGGTTTCTACAAATTCATGCATGTGTCGAATGCATGTATGGACATTAAAGGCTAGTCCATGAATGGATCAAATGCATGGGATGATAGAATGCATGAATGGCTTAAGTGCATGTATGGTGGCTGTCTCCTAACTTTCCAAGGCACTTATTCAGCCAAGAAGTAGCTGTTCACACTTTGAATTGACCTATAAGCTACTACACATGCATGGATGGGTTCAAGAATGTCCAAAGGAAGGAATTAACTCAATAATTCAACACATTGATTGAATTAAGTGTATGCACAAAGGGGTGAACGAATTTACTAGGTTCATGCTGCCATTTATGAACCTACATGCTATTAAAGAGTTTAATTATGAGGATACATGTTCCATACAAGTGCATGAACGTCCCAAGGAGATGAATGCAACCTTTGGTGCACATACAAGTCACTTGAAGCCTTTCTTTATGATTAAGTATTCATGCACACACTTAGGGGGAAGAAAGTGTCCATTCAACTAGTTAATGAATCTGCCGAATTTATGAACTATTTTAATACAATAGTGTGAACGTTTTTATTATTGTGTGAACACCTAGATGCCGAATTTGAATGGTCATCTATGTGCCTATAAATATTTGTTTTTCTTTCAATTGTAAGGAACTTTTTTTGCCAAAATTTTTATTGAATTTAATCTTGTGAGAATTTTCTTCTCTAAACTTTGTTTGAGACTTTGTTAACTTATCTACCTAGTAGTGGCGTCAACCCTATTTCGTTCACCCATATATCGAGGTTCCTACTTTGTTAAGTAATGGGTCGAGGTTCTATCATTTTCATTCTCCACCTTGAAAGCCTATAAGCAACTAGGTCAATACTCTCTAGTATTGGTTCGTGCTTGCTTTTGAGTTCCTTCTTTCCGTTCTTTCATTCACTTTAACTGAACCTTAATATTCATATTTTAAACCCTTCATTTGAACCCTTTGAATAGCTTCCGCATAATTTATTTAGAAACATCCTTTTTGAACCCACCGAACGATACTTTCTCGTAGACGATCGGGCAAACTCGCATACGACTCGACTCTCCCCGAGGCGGTTCATATCAGAACCTCGGTATAAGGGTGAACGAAACAGGGTTGACGCCACTACTAGGTAGATAAGTCAACAAAGTCTCAAACAAAGTTTAGAGAAGAAAATTCTAACAAGATTAAGTTCAATAAAATTTTTGGCCAAAAGTCCTTTTACATGGAAATTGAACAAGTATTTATAGGCCTAAAGTCTAGGTAGCCGAATGGCCTTTCATACTTACACATTAATTAAAAGAAAATTCTAGAAAAATAACTCTTAATGTGCATGACCAGATTCGGCTTTGGGAATGGTGGATGAATGCATCTTCATGCTTATGAAAACTCAAAGTGAATGCATGATGTCCAATGGTCACTTGTAGGTTCGGCCAACCTTGTTAAATGAAGCAATGTTTGGCCAAAAAGTATGAATTAATTGTGGACACTCCAAGGGCCATCATGGGTGTGAAAACCGAATGTTGAAGAGTCTTCTAGTGTGAACAAGGTGAACCGAATAGTCTTTCCATGTGAACATAGGTGTGAACGAATTAAGGAGAGTCATGGGGAAGCTAATCGGCCAAGCTATCTTCATGCATGCATGGCTATATTCGGCTAACTCCTTTAATTTATGTTGTTTCACCATGAGTGGCTTAATTAAATGAGGCTTCATGAAGGATCAAACTTGGTGTGAACAAGGAGCTTGAGTAGACTCTTGTGTTTGAACGTCCAACTGAATGGTCATCATGGTGTGAACACAAGGTGTGAACACGTGATCAATACATGAACCGTCCAATGCATGTGTGAGTGTCCTTTGGCCAAATGGTCACCTTGAAGAATGAAGAGATAGCACACCATACATGAATGGAAACATTCATGAACCTTGAAGACATTGAATATGGTCATACATGCACTTAACCGAACATGCACCTAAGAGATTCAAGTCCCCCAACCGTCCATGCACCTTTCAAAATTCATGCTTGCTTTTAATCTCCTTACATGCATGTGCCGTCCAAAGGGATGTACCTACATGAAATAAATATAAAACATCTCATGAACACTCTTAAATTTGGCATGATGTGAACACATTAATGTCATGAATTAATTCGGCTAAAATGTGAACATAAGTAAAATATGTTATGACTATGCCATATTAAAAACAAATATTAATATAAGACAAGTTTAATGCTTAAATAAATATGTGCAAATTTTATTTAATGCATTAAAGACAAAATCGAGTTTAAACTAAAATGAGCTAAGCTTTAGCTCGTGAGCTAAAGTTGAGCTGAGATTAAACTCCTAAGCTGAAGTTGAGCTAAGGTTTAGCTCGTGAGCTGAATATGAGCTAGGAGTGAGCTCGGTTTAGCTCAGGCAAGTTGGATTGAGCTCGAATAAGCTGGATTTTAGCTGGACAGAGCTCGTGGAGCTGGAAACAAGCTGGGATCAGCTTGCCAACATGTCAATGCTCGGCTTGACAGACTTGTTCGATAAGGTTCGCGGGGCGTGCTCGTATCACTATATGTAAGTATGTTTAGGTTAATTGTTATATTATGTCCTTACTAAGCTTTGTAAGCTTACTGGTTCTTGTGGATTGTTTTGTAGATAACGATTGCTGACATTTTGGAAGGATCAATCAATCGACTCACACTATCCATCGATGTTGGTAGTTTTTGTGTCTCTTAGGGTAGTGGCATGTATATGTGGCTAAATGTGTTGGTTTGGTACTGATACGGCCATGCCCCGAGTCATACCTAGCTCGAGCAAGGAGCCTTTGGAGCTGCCTCAAGGTCCTATTACCCGAGCACGAGCCAAGCACTTCAAAGAGGCTATTTCAGCCTTAGTAGATCAAGTATGGGGCGAGGCTTTGGCTGGACACATCGAGAGAGCTTGGACTAGCCTTTTGAGTGCACCTTGCAATCTTTTGCGAGTTGAACTAAGCTCAAACTTAGCTTCATGAGCTCAATTCCATCTCAATTTAATTTATGTATTTCTTTAGTTTCTGGAATCAATTAAATGTTTTTAGTTAATTTAGTTAGTTCAGCTCAAATAGTTAAGTTGCGTTTTAAAATGTGTCTAAAATCTGGACATTTTAATTATGTTTTAAATGTGTCTTAGTTTAATACATATTTATTAGCTATTTTATTGTGTCTAAGTTTAGGGCAAATTTATTTCATGTTACAATTTAATTTGTCCAGCTGAATTTTATGATTGTTTTTAATATGTCCCAACTACTACATAATTTAATATGTCTTAAGACTAACTAATTACTGAATTAAATTGGTGCAACTACATATATTGGACGACATGAATATGGTGTGTTGATGGTTCAGCTCTTCCAAACACCTCTTCGTGTATGCCAAGGGCCAAAAGAGCTGATACGATCATGATACGATCTGCCTTGGAAGAGTCGAGTGGTATTAGTGTGCCCGATCGTCGACAAGAAGTTACGTTAGGTTTAATTGAAAGGTCGGATAAGAGAAAGAAGGATATTGGTGATTGGTTCGAATTGGAATAGGTAAGAAGAATTGAAAGTGCAGATTTAGGGTCCGAATAGGTATAGATGAATGAATTGGTTCAATTAGGTAAGGGGGAATTGAAGAAATGAACGTAATGGTATGAAGGGTAAGAACGAAATGGTATGAATGGAATGGCTGGTTTAGGTACAATTTGGTAAATGGAGAAATGGGGTTGAACAAAAAGTGCAAACAAGAACCAATACTGATTTGGTATCGACCCGTTCTTTATAAGCTCTATTAGTTCGGTTTGGGTTTGGTAAAGGAAAACCTCGACCCACTATCAACAATATAGGAACCTCGGTATGTTTGAACGCCACACTACGAGTAGTGATAAGTTAGGCTTCGACAAAGAACAACAGTTGACACAACTAGAACGCTAAGAAGCCAATCGAATCTTTGAACGAAATTTGAGAAAAGTTTTGCCTCACAATTTTGGCAGCATAACATTAACAAAGTCCAAAAAGTTTTTTTACAAAGAAAAATAACAAGTATTTATAGCCTAAAGACTAGCTAACTGAATGGACACTTTACATACTTAATAATTAAGTAAAAGTCTCATGAATGCATCTTGAAAATTCTAGAAAGAAGTCCTTTGATGTTCATGACCAGATTCGACTATGGTGGAGATGTCTTGAAGGTTCTTCATGCTTAAGGAAATGAATCATGAATGAGAGACTCCCTTGGACATTAGTTAGGTTCGGCCAACTTGAGTAATTGAGGCAAACAATTCATGTTGTTTGGTGAAAAGTTGGGAATTAATTGAGGAGACTTCATGAGCCAAATTAAGTGTGAATGCCGATTCTTGAAGAGTCTATAGGTGTGAACACTTTGAATTGAAAGGCCATGCCATGTGAACGTAATGTGCACGGAATTTTAAGGTTCATGGAGGGAGATATTCGGCCACATGTAGGAAGTAATGGGAAGCCTCATTTTAGCCGAATAGTCACTTGGAAAATGAAAAAGTAGCACACCATACATGAATGGAAACATTCATGAACCTTGAACACATTGAATGTGGCCATACATGCACTTAGCCGAACATGCACCTAGGAGATTCAAAGCTCTTAACCGTCCATGCACCTCCAAAAAGACATGTTGCTTCATGCTCCATATGTCCATTGAGTTTCTACAAGAAAATGTGAACAGAATTAATTCAAGCTAATGTGAACACAAATGTAAACATTAAATTCGGTTATGCAAATTAATTATCATCAATAAACACTTTTAAGACATATTTAATAAAACTAATGTGAACTAAATTTAATATGTGATTTATTAATTAACTAATTAATGAACTTATTAAATAAAAATTTAATAGCAGTCAAATGAAGTCAGAGTAGTCTTCATGAGCTAGAATTCAACTCATAAACTAAAACCGAGCTGGGCTTGGACTCATGAGCTGGTAGAGAGCTGGACCCGAGCTGGGGAGCTGGAAGTGAGCTGATTCCAAGCTAGTGAGCTGGTTTTGAGTTGAATGGGAACTTGCATGAGCTAGTGGTGAGCTCGATGAACTGAGCTGGACTTGCAGGTAGTTGCATGGTGAGTTCAAGGAGCTGGAATCAGCTTTCTCGGAGTGTCCCAATAGCGTTTCATTCCAAAGTTGAGCTACAAAAGCTGTGATAGACTCTTTAAACTTCTTAGCTCGAGCTCGAGTGACAGGACCTTGTGGTAGCACCATAGAATCCTTGCTCGAATTTGCTGAACCATGGGGCGCGATCGCATCATTCCCCCCTCTTCAAAACGACTTGTCCTCAAGTCGAAATCTGCATCAAAAAGGGGTTAAATCTGACACATTAAGAGTAGCGCTAACTGATACGAGCACGCCCCGCGAACTTTATTGAGCAAGTCTGTCAAGCCGAGCAATGACATGTTGGCAAGTTGATCCAAGCTCATTTCCAGCTCCACGAGCTCCGTCCAGCTCAAATCCGACTTATTCGAGCTCAATCCATCTTGCCTGAGCTAAACCGAGCTCACTCCTAGCTTACTTTCAACTCATGAGCTAAACTTTAGCTCAACTTCAGCTTAGGAGTTTAGCCTCAGCTCAACTTTAGCTCACGAGCTAAAGCTTAGCTCATTTTAGTTTAAACTCGGTTTTGTCTTTAATGCATTAAATAAAAATTTGCACATATTTATTTAAGCATTAAACTTGTCTTATATTAATATTTGTTATTAATATGTCATAGTCATTACATAAATTGATTATGTTCACATAGCTGAATTAATGCATGACATTAATGTGTTCACATCATGCCGAATTTATGAGTGTTCATGAGATATCTTAATGACTTGTTTATTTCATGTAGGTACATCCCTTTGGACGGTACAATGTATGGATGAAGAAACATCTCTTTTGGGCATTCCACACTCATGAATGAAGAAGTATTAAATGCTGGTGCATGTACGGCTAGATGCAAGGTTTCTACAAATTCATGCATGTGTCGAATGCATGTATGGACATTAAAGGCTAGTCCATGCATGGATCAAATGCATGGGATGATAGAATGCATGAATGGCTTAAGTGCATGTATGGTGGCTGTCTCCTAACTTTCCAAGGCACTTATTCGGCCAAGAAGTAGCTGTTCACACTTTGAATTGACCTATAAGCTACTAAACATGCATGGATGGGTTCAAGAACGTCCAAAGGAAGGAATTAACTCAATAATTCAACACATTGATTGAATTAAGTGTATGCACAAAGGGGAGAACGAATTTACTAGGTTCATGCTGCCATTTATGAACCTACATGCTATTAAAGAGTTTAATTATGAGGATACATGCTCCATACAAGTGCATGAACGTCCCAAGGAGATGAATGCAACCTTTGGTGCACATACAAGTCACTTGAAGCCTTTTTTATGATTAAGTATTCATGCACACACTTAGGGGGAAGAAAGTGTCCATTCAACTAGTTCATGAATCTACCGAATTTATGAACTATTTTAATACATTAGTGTGAACGTTTTTATTATTGTGTGAACACCTGGATGCCGAATTTGAATGGTCATCTATGTGCCTATAAATATTTGTTTTCTTTCAATTGTAAGGGACTTTTTGCCAAATTTTTTATTGAATTTAATCTTGTGAGAATTTTCTTCTCTAAACTTTGTTTGAGACTTTGTTGACTTATCTACCTAGTAGTGGCGTCAACCCTGTTTCTTTCACTCTTATATCGAGGTCCTACTTTGCTAAGTAGCGGGTCGAGGTTTATCATTTTCATCCTCCACCTTGAAAGCCTATAAGCAATTGGGTCAATACTCTCTAGTATTGGTTCGTGCTTGGTTTTGAGTTCCTTCTTTCCATTCTTTCATTTACTTTAAACCGAACCTTAATATTCATATTTTAAACCCTTTATTTGAACCCCTTGAATAACTTCTGCATAATTTATTTAGAAACATCCTTTTTGAACAAACCGGATGATACTTTCTCGTAGACGATCGGGCAAACTCGCATACGACTTGACTCTCCCCGAGGCGTTTCACATCATTTGGTATCAGAGCTTGTAATTCGAGAGGCACCGACGATCGTAACAAGATCGAAATAGGTTTGTAGTTAAAAAAATTCAAGTTGTAATTTTCGTTCTCTCTCTTGTAATAGTGATATTGCGAAGTATTAAAAAAAAGAGAGACAAAAAAATACGAAATTAAAAAAAAAGAAGGAAAGTGTGTGATCAAGATCTATTCTTTTGTTTACATTTTTGTTCCGACCTTCAATCTTTCTTTCCAGCAACTTTTACCCCCCCAAAAACACCACACTACACTAAAGACTATTTTTCTTTTAGCCTACCCGTACACCGTGACATTCTAACCTTTGTAACCATCTTGAAACCGACCCCAAGGCACCAAGACAAGTCGAAAGAAACAAAATACGAGGTTACGAGAGTAAGCTTGAGTGGTAAAAGGCTAGAGCGAGTGAGATCATTCGAGTGGAGGTAAAAGCCAAACGAGTGTAAACACGAGCGGGAGTGACACCTTTTTTTTCTTCTTCTTTCTGAGCGAAATTGTGAGGTTTGTGGTGAGGTACTTAATTTTTTTTATTTTGTTTTGTGATCTAACATTTTCTTTTTAGCAACAAAAATCATGTCACGCGAAGAGTTCACCGAATCGGAATACCAATACTTGGTTCAAGAAATGCGAAGAATGGCGACTAAACGAGACCAAAGTGATCGAGTTTCTTCAAGTCGTAAAACGGAACCAAGAACCCCACGGAGATATACCCCCGACTACTACCTGAAAAAAGTTCCAATCGTGATTCCATTTCATCATCTACTTCGAGACAAAGAGATTCATACTATGACTCATATTCATCATCGAATTCGAGAAGTGACTTCGATCGAAAGTCCTTTTCATCAAGAAATTCAAGAAGACGAGAAGACGATTACGATTTTGATTCATTCCAAGATGGCGTTCGAAGAGAAAGACATACTCCTACTAGATCTTCAAAGAAATCTTACTCGAAGTATTCTTCACGAAGTTTTGATTGTGAATCATATGCAAATAGTTCTTCATCTTTTGAACAAGATTTGTATTCTCATCGTTCTTTTGTACATTCTTGTAAAGAGAAAATAAAGAAAAGAAAAGAAAAAGCAAAAGAAGAAAAAGAAAATGAAATAAAAAGAAAAGAGAGGCAAGAGGCAAGTAAGAGAGAAAATGAGCGAATCTTGAGAGAACTTGAAAAAGCCTTTGAAAAAGCCTTTGAAAAGCAAAAAGAAAATGAAAAAGAAAATGAGATTGAAAAAGAGAACGAAAAGAAATTTGAGAGTGAAAAAGAAGATGAAAAAGAAATTGAAAAAGAAATTGAAACAAAAGAAACGAGTGATTCAGAAGAAAAAGAATCGAGTGAAAAAACAAGTGAGCAAGTGAGGATTATTTCTACTAACCCACCTGTTCGATCTTCTTGTGAGTTAACTTTTCAGGTTCCTAGAAGTTTGTGCGACCAATTCCATCTACATTACCTTCCAAATGAGAGGTGTTTTAGGTTGTTCGAAAAAGGTAAGTTCACGAATGACAGCCACCCCCTTGCAATTGAAGGTAAGAAAGGTAAGGATTTCTTATTTATTGATTCGAGGCTGTTTGAATACAAAGTTGCTCAAATAGATTTTTATGGCCTTATTTTTGAAAATCTTCCATCTTTTGATTTGGTTAATTACTGTTCACATACTAATGTTAACGATGTTGTTTCAAAAGATGTCATGAAGATTCCGTCCTATGACATGTTTTATAACGACAATTTTGTTGATTCTGTTGGATTGGTTCATCCTGTGCAAATTGTGAATGTGTGTGATAGCAGTTTTTCACGTTTTGATTTGTTTGATTATAAAAATTCTTTGAATTCATCTTTCTGTTTAAACGTGCCTATTCAAATGATTTGTGATGGATTTGAATTTCTGAAAGGTTGCATGAACACAACTTCTTTGCTCGATATATGCGCTAAAAGATTTTTGCATGAAGTAATTGATCTGTTTGACTTTGTTCTTCAAGATAAATCTCTGAAATTTTGTGCAAGATTTCCATGCTTTGATCTATCTGTTCGAGTAGAAATAACGATGCAAAATTGTTTGAGTATTTTCATGTTTAAGTTTCCTTTGATTTACTTGCATGATAACATGTTGCATCGTTTCTTTGGTGATAAAATGAATATGCTTGGTTGTGCCAATTTTTCAAGTCTGATTGAACGAGTGAAATTTGAATCATGCGATGAGTTGATTATATTTTCCTTATTTAACATGTTGCCTGCTAAATCAAATGATCAAGTTCGTGTGTTCAAGCCTGGTATTTGCTACATGAATTCATTTTATGGAAACATTAAGCGCTTTGCATCATTTACATTCAAATTATGTTTGCTTGATGTTCGAACTTTTGATAAGAAGGTGAAATTCAATGATTTGGGTTTCAATTTTGATTCATTTATTAATCACCTTGTTTGGCCACATCTGAAATTTTTGTTTCATTTCGAGAAGGTAAGGCCAACCTATGTTTTTGGAATTGAATCAAATTTCCATGGTAACTTTCCTTTTCCATTTAAGTCCATAGTTTTCGATAATACTAACCAGTCTTATTTTTGTGAATTCCACCCCTCGAGGAGCAAGACATGTCATGGTGCGTCACCACCTATTCAAATTTATCGGAGTAATAGGTTTGTCTTACGTTATCTATCCAAAGAGAGAAGATTCATTTTGACCGAGAAAGGTAAATCCAATCCTCAATTGTCTTCTCTTCATATTCGTCAAGGTAAGTCATCTGAAAATTTTCAAATATCTTTGCTCAATTCGATTGAAGTTGAAAATTCCATTGATTGGTTGTTTGGAAATTAGTTATACTTTGATGTGATGGATTTTTCCTTTTGGCATTGTGATGATGTGATTATTACGTGGAATTTGGAGACTCCCCTCATGTTGTTCAAAAACGAAAGGAAGAGTTAGCATACCTTTGGCCATGGCATACCTTGCATGAGCAAGACAAGGGACCAAATGAGTTACTATATTCGATTAAAGAAATTAAAATGTTTTGGATGAGGAATAATGTGTTTAAGTGCCTACCATCATTTTCAACCAATTATCCCTTGATCCAACTTAGTTTTCATGTTTGTAACGATGGTCTAACGAAACTCTTTGATAAATTTATGCATGCTTGCTTTGTCCAATTGAGATTTTTGGCATATATTCGATTGAATGAATATTTTATGAACTATCGAACACATTTGAATTTGACTCCTTTGAGTTTCTTTTTACCAGCTGTGGTAAGAATTTTTCAGGTTTGTGTGACATCTCCCATCCCATTTGATCAAGGAAAACCATGCACGATTCAAATTTCTCCCATGGATAAACAGCTCGACTTGAGGACAAGTCGCCTAAAAGAGGGGGGAATGACACGAGCACGCCCCGCGAACTTTATCGAGCAAGTCTGTCAAGCCGAGCAATGACATGTTGGCAAGCTGATCCAAGCTTGTTTCCAGCTCCACGAGCTCCGTCCAGCTCAAATCCAGCTTATTCGAGCTCAATCCATCTTGCCTGAGCTAAACCGAGCTCACTCATAGCTCACTTTCAACTCACGAGCTAAACCTTAGCTCAACTTCAGCTTAGGAGTTTAGCCTCAGCTCAACTTTAGCTCACGAGCTAAAGCTTAGCTCATTTTAGTTTAAACTCGATTTTGTCTTTAATGCATTAAATAAAATTTGCACATATTTATTTAAGCATTAAACTTGTCTTATATTAATATTTTTATTAATATGTCATAGTCATTACATAAATTGATTATGTTCACATAGCTGAATTAATGCATGACATTAATGTGTTCACATCATGCCGAATTTATGAGTGTTCATGAGAAATCTTAATGACATTTTATTTCAGGTAGGTACATCCCTTTGGACGGTACAATGTATGGATGAAGAAACATCTCTTTTGGGCATTCCACACTCATGAATGAAGAAGTATTAAATGCTGGTGCATGTACGGATAGATGCAAGGTTTCTACAAATTCATGCATGTGTCGAATGCATGTATGGACATTAAAGGCTAGTCCATGAATGGATCAAATGCATGGGATGATAGAATGCATGAATGGCTTAAGTGCATGTATGGTGGCTGTCTCCTAACTTTCCAAGGCACTTATTCGGCCAAGAAGTAGCTGTTCACACTTTGAATTGACCTATAAGCTACTACACATGCATGGATGGGTTCAAGAACGTCCAAAGGAAGGACGATAGAGGGTTGCACGCGGACCAAGATCGAGTTGCCAAGTCACGAGAAATTCCTATGAAAGCTCTAGACAAATCAGATCTGAAATCAAAACAAAGAACAAGATTAAACCGAATCAGATTTGAATTTAAAATTCCCAAATTCAATTAAAAGAGCAGCAAGAAGAAAAGAAATAGAATCGATGAATCAAACGAAATTGAGAAGAAAGAAAAGATGCGAATCTGCCAAGGAATTGATTCGGCCAAGAATGCTCAATTTCCAGCAATCAATTGATTCCCAAATTGAAAGAAATCCAATCGGCCAAACCCTAGGAATTGGGGATTTTTGGGTTCGAATGGGTGCTGCCAATAGGAGAACAACTTAAACGATGAGATCTTGAGTTTAATCAATGCTGGAAAACAAACAAGAATACAAAATATTAGATGAGAAATCGGCACAAGTATAAGCAAAGAAAAGTAAAGAAAGAAATCGAAAACAGCAAGAATTAAAGGATAAGTCCTAAAGATCCTTGAAATCCCGAAAGATTTCACAAATCTCTTCAAACGGCTCTAATCTCCCCTCCAAAGAATATCGATGGCAAGAAGAAGGTTGAAGATGGCTCCCACAATCAAAAGATTGTTAAAACAACTTCTAAAGAAAACTCAAGAGAGAATTCTTGGAGAAAACCCCAAAGAAAATTCTGCACTCAACAAATCTAAAATTTGATAGAAAAAATAATAATAAGATGTTTTTACAAAGGGTGGCTGGCCAATGCTTATATAGGCCTCCAACAAATCCTAATCTCACAAGTAACTACTAAAAATTAAACCTAATTAATAAAATAACAAGGTAAATTCGGCCATGCACTTATATGGGCTGTTTTGGGCCGAATTTTACATGTGATATTCCTAAAACTTAAAAATTAACTTAAACAACTAAAATGTTTACAAATTGGGCCCTTTGACATTTTGGCCTGATTTTCAACTAAATATGTATGGATTTCTTGATTGGGCTGGGAATTTGCTTATTGGGCCTCGCCTTTAAGAATTTGGGCTTGGATCCATCTCCTACCGAAATTGGGTCGTTGACGCTCGTAATGGAGATCAATGCGTTTTGGCTGCAAGATTTGGTTTCTTGGACCAAGATTTCCAAGATTTGAAATCTTGATTTTCTTGATTCTTGAAATCTCTTCGAACAGCAAAATTGGGCCAAGATTCGGTTTCTTGATTTTCTTGAAAACAAGTGAATCTTGATTTTCTGGTTCTCTCGTGTATGCATCTAAGGCCTTGCTAACAAGCTCTTGAATGGTCCCATTTAGTTTGGACCGCATTTGTCGGGCCTTTGATCTCGTTATTGGGCCTTGTGGCAATTTGAGCCCATCACGTTCTTGAACTTGGATTGGGCCTTTATGACTCGTATCATTCCCCCCTTCCTCAAAAAGATTCGTCCTCGAATCTAAAAAATCAAATGAACACGACTTTCCTCGATCGAATGGGACTAATGACAATTGAGTCCACTGAAAAGAATAGCCATGAAATAGTAATAGCAACGCAAACAAGCTTGTAGTCCAATTATAAGCATAATAGAACAGGTATAACGCATGTGAATGGACAGATTCAGATTACCTGCCTTAATCGATGGTCTATAGATTCACTCACACATGCATCATCAAAAACAAGAATCTTTTTATCAACCATCAAAATAGATTTATCATCAATAAATAAAATAGGACAGTCAAGCACGTTTCGATCTAAGTGTTCATCAACACGATCTTTGTCGCTATCCGAGGAGTACAAAAGTGTTTCAAAGGTTTCAAGCATCTTACCTTGATAAGCAAAAGAATAAGGGTCGATTTTACCTTTTTCATTTAAAACAAACCTTCGTTCATCAGGGGCATAGTGTAGTCGGATCTCCGTTGTTGAGTTAACCTTTGTCAAATGGAACTCAAACTTCATGTACAACCACATAAACTGTTTAAGGCACGAATATAAATTGAAAACAAATTTGGAAAATTTCGTTACCTTATTCTCCAAAACAGATTTGGACAAATTCGAGGATTTACACAATGTAAATCAAAAATAACAAATCACGCTTCTTTTTGTAATGACTTTATCAACCCAATCGAAGAGTAACAATTAATCGGATCAAAATGAGGGAATCTTTTAAGAACTAAGTCACCAAAAGTTTTATCAATAATTTTCAAATCTGCACTGGACTCGGTTTCTAAAATTTCCTTACCTCGCTTACCTTCGGGATCATGTAGTGTGATTTCATCTTTGCCTAAGTTGATCGTATGAAAGCGTCTTTCATTTGAGAGGTATTGAAGTTGAAAGTTATCTTTCGATCTTTCGGGAACCTGAAAAGTAGCAACACAAGAAAAATTCATATCTTGGTTAGTGGAAACATTCCTCACTAGCCTTTCCTCGTCTTTTTCTTTTGTTTCTTTTTCTAACTCATTTTCTCTTCTTTCTTCAACTTCTTTTTCAATTTTCTTTTCTGTTTCACATTCCTTTTCACTCTCAATCTCTTTTTGCTCTTTTTCATTCCATTTTCTTTTTCCTCACTTGTTTTAACAGAATTTCTCAGTTTGATTTGGTCCTCATGGACTTGTTCCGGAGTGAGCGGCACTAAGGTAAGTTTCTTTCCTTGATGCTTGAAAGAATACCTATTGGTACGACCATCGTGAGTGACTTTTCGATCCAGTTGCCATGGTTCTCCTAGTAACAAATGGCAGGCTTGAATAGGCATTACGTCGCACACAACTTCGTCTTGATACTTACCGATAGAAAAGGCAATGCGCACTTGTTGAGTGACCCTAAATTGGCCTTCGTTGCTAAGCCCTTGTAGTTGATAAGGTTGTGGATGCTTGGTAGTGGTTAAGCAAAGCTTTTCCACCATCGTCGTGCTGGCTACGTTCGTGCAACTTCCACCATCAATAATAACTCTACAAAGCTTCCCTTATACATGGCAGCGAGTATGAAAGAGATGTTCTCGTTGCTGCTCACTCTTTGGTTTTGCCAAAGAAGGTTGCCCACGATCACGAAAATCATCATCCATTCTAGGGACACGTCGAGGGTCGCGCCTATGGGGCTGGTTATCCCTATCTTCCTTGATTGGATATCGATATTGAGGTTCTTGATTCAATCGTACCTCATTGATGGTAGCAGTCAAGGCTCGAAGAGCAGCAGCCTGTTCATCCAACTGTTGTTGGAATTTTTTAAATATGTCACTATTATTATCACCTGTAGACATTTTTTTTAAAACCTGCAAAACACTCAACACTCAAAAATAAAAGTTATCAAACCTCACCGTTAATCACTCAAAAAGAAAAAATCAAATTCTCAATGAGGTCGAATTCAATCTTGTGAGTTCTTTATCAGAGTTTATATCAACCAATTAGAGAGTGTGAACCAAACTACCAAAGAATCCTAATTTGCACTAGGATGCCAAAAACTGACGAGACACCAATTGATTCGTGTTGCACCGAGGAAGAAGTTGTGCACACGTTTAAATCCTACTAACACAAGAAACAAGAAGGTGTTAGATAACGTAAAGGAAGAATAAAGGGAAACAAATGAAAACCTACAGCTAAGAATCAATAAAAATTGCTGAAAACAGAAAACCCGAAAAACTGCGGAGTAACTTGACAACTTTGTTTGAGGTGTTCCCGATCTCCAAAAATCACGAAATTAAATCTGGAGTGTCCTTATATATTGAATTTTTGATCTGGAAATTTTGGGCACCAAATTCAGCCCGCTGAATATTTTTTAAAATTTTTATTGAATTTCGTCTTTTTTGATTTTTTTGACTTTTTGACTGTTTTTTTGCGGGAATAATTTTTTATATTCAATCACAGTGCCAAAAATATGTATGTAAAATTTCAGATCAATCGGACAACGTTTACCCACTCAAATGAATTTTTTTTGAACAATTTTTCTGGGTAAAACTGATGTTTATGCTTTAAAAAATAGAGATCAGTTTAGAAATCAACCAAGAACACCCAAAACGCCCAAAATCTGATACCAAATGATAGAGGGTTGCACGCGGACCAAGATCGAGTTGCCAAGTCACGAGAAATTCCTATGAAAGCTCTAGACAAATCAGATCTGAAATCAAAACAAAGAACAAGATTAAACCGAATCAGATTTGAATTTAAAATTCCCAAATTCAATTAAAAGAGCAGCAAGAAGAAAAGAAATAGAATCGATGAATCAAACGAAATTGAGAAGAAAGAAAAGATGCGAATCTGCCAAGGAATTGATTCGGCCAAGAATGCTCAATTTCCAACAATCAATTGATTCCCAAATTGAAAGAAATCCAATCGGCCAAACCCTAGGAATTGGGGATTTTTGGGTTCGAATGGGTGCTGCCAATAGGAGAACAACTTAAACGATGAGATCTTGAGTTTAATTAATGCTGGAAAACAAACAAGAACAACAAAATATTAGATGAGAAATCGGCACAAGTATAAGCAAAGAAAAGTAAAGAAAGAAATCGAAAACAGCAAGAATTAAAGGATAAGTCCTAAAGATCCTTGAAATCCCGAAAGATTTCACAAATCTCTTCAAACGGCTCTAATCTCCCCTCCAAAGAATATCGATGGCAAGAAGAAGGTTGAAGATGGCTCCCACAATCAAAAGATTGTTAAAACAACTTCTAAAGAAAACTCAAGAGAGAATTCTTGGAGAAAACCCCAAAGAAAATTCTGCACTCAACAAATCTAAAATTTGATAGAAAAAATAATAATAAGATGTTTTTACAAAGGATGGCTGGCCAATGCTTATATAGGCCTCCAAATCCTAATCTCACAAGTAACTAATAAAAATTAAACCTAATTAATAAAATAACAAGGTAAATTCGGCCATGCACTTATATGGGCTGTTTTGGGCCGAATTTTACATGTGATATTCCTAAAACTTAAAAATTAACTTAAACAACTAAAATGTTTACAAATTGGGCCCTTTGACATTTTGGCCTGATTTTCAACTAAATATGTATGGATTTCTTGATTGGGCTGGGAATTTGCTTATTGGGCCTCGCTTTTAAGAATTTGGGCTTGTGATCCATCTCCTACCGAAATTGGGTCGTTGACGCTCGTACTGGAGATCCAATGCGTTTTGGCTGCAAGATTTGGTTTCTTGGACCAAGATTTCCAAGATTTGAAATCTTGATTTTCTTGATTCTTGAAATCTCTTCGAACAGCAAAATTGGGCCAAGATTCGGTTTCTTAATTTTCTTGAAAACAAGAAGTGAATCTTGATTTTCTGGTTCTCTCGTGTATGCATCTAAGGCCTTGCTAACAAGCTCTTGAATGGTCCCATTTAGTTTGGACCGCATTTGTCGGGCCTTTGATCTCGTTATGGGCCTTGTGGCAATTTGAGCCCATCACGTTCTTGAACTTGGATTGGGCCTTTATGACTCGTATCAAAGGAATTAACTCAATAATTCAACACATTGATTGAATTAAGTGTATGCACAAAGCGGAGAACGAATTTACTAGGTTCATGCTGCCATTTATGAACCTACATGCTATTAAAGAGTTTAATTATGAGGATACATGCTCCATACAAGTGCATGAACATCCCAAGGAGATGAATGCAACCTTTGGTGCACATACAAGTCACTTGAAGCATTTCTTTATGATTAAGTATTCATGCACACACTTAGGGGGAAGAAAGTGTCCATTCAACTAGTTCATGAATCTACCGAATTTATGAACTATTTTAATACATTAGTGTGAACGTTTTTATTATTGTGTGAACACCTAGATGCCGAATTTGAATGGTCATCTATGTGCCTATAAATATTTGTTTTCTTTCAATTGTAAGGGACTTTTTGCCAAATTTTTTATTGAATTTAATCTTGTGAGAATTTTCTTCTCTAAACTTTGTTTGAGACTTTGTTGACTTATCTACCTAGTAGTGGCGTCAACCCTGTTTCTTTCACTCTTATACTGAGGTTCCTACTTTGCTAAGTAGCGGGTCGAGATTTATCATTTTCATCCTCCACCTTGAAAGCCTATAAGCAATTGGGTCAATACTCTCTAGTATTGGTTCGTGCTTGGTTTTGAGTTCCTTCTTTCCATTCTTTCATTTACTTTAAACCGAACCTTAATATTCATATTTTAAACCCTTTATTTGAACCCCTTGAATAGCTTCCGCATAATTTATTTAGAAACATCCTTTTTGAACAAACCGGACGATACTTTCTCGTAGACGATTGGGCAAACTCGCATACGACTCGACTCTCCCCGAGGCAGTTCGTATCACTAACACTATAGTCACCTGGTAGATCAACTTTATAAGAATTGTCATTTATTCGTTCAAGAATTTGAAAAGGTCCATCTCCGTGAGGTAGTAGCTTAGATTTACGTTGGACCGGAAAGCGTTCCTTGCGCAAGTAAATTGAACGATACTTTCTCGTAGACGATCGGGCAACTCAGCATACGACTCGACTCTCCCCGAGGCAGTTCGTATCAATTAATAAACCACATATTAAATTTAGTTCACATTATTAGTTTTATCAAATATGTCTTAAAAGTGTTTATTGATGATAATTAATTTGCATAACCAAATTTAATGTTTACATTTGTGTTCACATTAGCTTGAATTAATTCTGTTCACATTTTCTTGTAGAAACTCAATGGACATATGGAGCATGAAGCAACATGTCTTTTTGGAGGCGCATGGACGGTTAAGAGCTTTGAATCTCCTAGGTGCATGTTCGGCTAAGTGCATGTATGGCCACATTCAATGTGTTTAAGGTTCATGAATGTTTCCATTCATGTACGGTGTACTACTTCTTCATTTTCCAAGTGACTGTTCGGCTAAAATGAGGCTTCCCATTACTTCCTACATGTGGCCTAATATCTCCCTCCATGATCCTTAAAATTCCGTTCACATTACGTTCACATGGCATGGCCTTTCAATTCAAAGTGTTCACACCTATGGACTCTTCAAGAATCGACATTCACACTTAATTTGGCTCATGAAGTCTCCCCAATTAATTCCCAACTTTTCACCAAACAACATGAATTGATTGCCTCAATTACTCAAGTTGGCCGAACCTAACTAATGTCCAAGGGAGTCTCTCATTCATGATTCATTTCCTTAAGCATGAAGAACCTTCAAGACATCTCCACCATAGCTGAATCTGGTCATGAACATCAAAGGACTTCTTTCTAGAATTTTCAAGATGCATTCATGAGACTTTTACTTAATTATTAAGTATGTAAAGTGTCCATTCGGTTAGCTAGTCTTTAGACTATAAATACTTGTTATTTTTCTTTGTAAAAAAAACTTTTTGGACTTAGTTAATGTTATGCTGCCTTTTACCTCTCAATCTTTTCTCTCTCAACTTCGTAGTCGGACTTGCCAAGGCTTTATCGTAGGCTTAGGGGTCGGTTTCAATAGGGTAACAAGGGAGACGCGTATAGGTTTAGGGTTGGCTGAAAGAATAAGGGAATTGGGTAAAAAGTGTGGTGTGTATGAGATTATATGAGATTAGAACAGAAGGTGGACCGGGAATGATTTCAAATCAAGGGCTTTGACATTCGAGCAACCATCGAATTGCACAAATCATTTTTTTAATTTTTTTTCCGAATTTTTTTTTGAATTTTTCTTATACTTGTATAATAAATTTTTTTGTACTATATTGACAACCTAAATACAATAGAAACACTTTTGTACACGATTTTTGTAATATCCTGATTTTGGGCCTAGTCGGAATAGTGGTTTCGTGACCACAAAATCCGAGATAGAAATAATTATTTTATGATTATTTTAAGGTCTATGATATGATTGCATGATTGTGTGAAAATTTTGTGAAGAAATTTTATGCATAAAGTGCTTAAATTGAAATTAGGGACTAAATCGAATAATTTGCAAAACTTGCATTCTAGAAGTTTCTAGTATGAAATTGTTTTGAAATATTAATTAGGAGGTCTTAAATAGAATTTTACCAATTTCTAAGTCTTGGACAAAAATTGTACATGGATGGAATTTTTGGAAAGTTTAGTAGTAAGGGCATTTTGGTCATTTAGGGGTAAAATGAATTAAAATACAAAATTAAAAGCCAATTTTGCTCATCTTCAACCCCATGGCCGAATATAGCAAGGAGAAACCATGGCTAGGGTTTTTCAATCTTCCAAGCTCAATTGTAAGTCCCTTCTAGCCTCGTTTTTAATGATTTTTACGTTTTTGGAGTCCCGGTAGCTCGATTTAGCTTATGCTAGCAATAATTTAACCTAGGGTTTATATTTGGAAAAATACCCATAGGTGAAATTTGTGTATTTTGGTGTTTTATGATAGAATATGAGGTTTTAAATTATGTTAGACAACTTGTGCTACTCGGTTTTAAGTGAAAACGAGCAAAAGGGCTTAATCGGTAAAAATACCTAATAGTCATAAGTACATGTTAGAGTGAGAATTTGATGTTTCCATAGAAAGGAAAAATGATCAGCATGTCATAAAACATAAGAAAATAGGCTGAAGTTTAATTTACGAGCTTTGGGGCAAAAGTGTAAATATGCAAAAGTTTAGGGGCAAAATTGTAATTTTTCCAAAATATGATTTTGGGTCAATTTGAATAATGTGAGTCCTAATTAGACTATATTTTAAATGATAGAGCAAGGAAAACTGAAATTCGGGCTAAAATGGGGAAAATACCAAGTTGTGGACGAAATGGTAAAAGTAGCCATTTTCGCATATGAGGTAAGTTCATGTGTAAATGTAGTAACATAATTGTCATTTTAAGCAATTTAATGTTGTTTATATGATATGATGCCGATTATTATCATGAAATATTATGCTTTGTGGTTATTGTTGAATAATATGTAATTATGTGAATTACTTGATGAGTATGAACGATCACCGAAGTATCGATTTCGATATTCCGTGGAAGACGGCAAAGATGTGAGATCAAGGAAAAAAGCCCGTTTGAACCTTAGGAATAGATTAGGATACAAGTGACATGTCACTGGGATATTTGGGCATCCGAACTCGTTGAGTTGAGTCCGAGTTCGTGAGATGTAACTAGGCATCCGAGCTCGTTGAGTTGAGTCCGAGTTCACTTATGGATGCGAACGCCCGAGCTCGTTGAGTTGAGTCCGAGTTCGCTTATGGGCGGGTTACATGGTAGCTTGGGTACATATGTGGCACTTATGTGCAAAATTTCCATGTATCCGAATTATATTCCGATGTGTTCAACGAGTAAAGTTCTACTGAAATGGAGGAATACTCAAGATGAAAGGGACGTATTGGTAAGTGTTGTGAAATGGGTACTTTGAACAGGTATGTACTTAACCCTCGGGTTGAAAAATCGATATAACAACAATATGGTAAGATGATAAATGAAAATGTGATATGAATGTCTTGGTGATGATTATGCAAATGATGTTTTATGTTTGCTTATATGGTTATGTTACTTGCTATTTTCATGTGAACTTATTAAGCATTTATGCTTACTCCCTCCTTTTCATTCCTTGTAGTTTTGACAAGCCAGCTCGGAAATCGGGAACGGTCGGAGGCTCGCTCACACTATCCGTATACCATCTTGGCATAATGGCTTGTATATTTTGAGTATGGCATGTATAGCATTATAATCATTTTGTATATATGGTCTTATGATATGGTTATTGAGTGGTATGGAAATGCTTGGTAATGATTAGCCATTGGAATGGCTAATCATGATCATATTTGGTGTTATGTATGTCAAATTACTAGCTAATCCATGGAAACCATGAAATAGGTAAAATTTACCATAAAATAGATTAAGACAGCAGCAGTGACGTAAGTTTGAAAAATCATTAAAAATAGTAGAGATATAATTAGATGATGAATAAAATATGGAATTAAATAATTATGAGTCTATTTTCATATGAATGGAACAAAACAGGTATATGAGTTATATTTTATGAGATGTTTAAATTTTTGTGAAATAGGGCCCAGAGCAATTTCTGGATCCCCTGTTCTAACTTTGGAAATTCACCATAAATTGTAAAAAGGTAATTAGAAGTCATGCTGTATATGTACAGATTCCTTATTGAGTCTAGTTTTATTAGAAACAAACTTCATAGTCATTGAAGCTCTGTACAGGGAGATATCTGATTCGTAATAGACAGAGGTCAGAGTAGTCAAACCCTGAAACAGGGGAGACTTTAACTAATAAACTGTACTAATTGGCCTGACTAAAAATTCTAGAAAAAAATTAATAGATATATATATGAGTCTAGTTTCAGGAAAAATTTACGGAATTGGATTTTGAGTTTCGGAACTCGAGATATGATTTTTAAAGCAACTGTGATGCAGTTAAACAGCTTGTCTGGAAATTTTAAAATAAATTGTTTGAGCTGTTTAAGTAATGAATTAAGTCCGTTAACACCTCGTGTTCGACTCCGGAAAAGGTCTCGGGTACGGGGCGTTACATGTAATGGTATCAGAGCTGGTTTAGTCGGTTCTCGGACTAACCTAGCATGTGTAAAAGTTTAGCTATACATGCCACTGATATGTGATAGTGTGATGTCTTCCGACGCGTATGAGTACCGTCTTATTTAGACAGGGTACTCTCCAACCGAGCTGCACCGACCATGTTTAATGTTATGTGAAGGTATTTGAGTAAAATTATGATTATGATAAGTCTCAGTTCAGAAAAGTATGAATAAAAGTTTATGATACATATGTGATAAATATCCATATTTGCTTAATGCTCATATGATGTAGTGTATGTGGCTTACTTGATAAGATAAACGGAATAAATAGAAAGTAGTAGAGGTATGAATAAAGGTCATAATATTATGATACGAATGAAAATGTCCTTGTCTTGATTGGATGTCGAATGTTGATGAATGTTAATGGTATATAATTTTTATGAGATAAAGGATTATAATGAAATGAACTTATCTATGTTAAATTGTTGGACTGAATTATATGATTGTAATGATATGTACATGATGATGCACGAAATGAAAGTTGTGATTGTGATGCAAATATCTATGTTTGTTTGGCCTTATATGATGTCATGAGCATGAATTAATTTAATTAAATGAATGGATAAGTAAAGCTATCTAGAAAACATAGAATGTATGCATAAGTATATTGTCTAAATGGGACAATAGGAAAATTTGTGTAAGCCAACATGAATGTTGCATTGCCTGAATGAATGACATGATTTTGATGATGTTGCTATGATGATGGAAGTTGTGTCATATGTGTATGTATAAGAAAGTCGAGTCAGAGGTCCTACAACCCCTCCCCCTTACCGAAGTGGTACTTATAATGGAATTTCATGAGATTTGTATTGAATAAGTTTCCGGTTGAGAACCCAAAGAGTTCAGTGATAGAATAATTATAAGTATGATCAAAGATTGAAAATGAGCTGATAAGTAAAGTCAGAGCCAATAAAGTATCGGATTGATATAAAGATTATTGGAATTATGCACTGTCCCAGTTAGAGAAGGAATTCTCTTTGGTAAATCGAATTACTCAGGTGCAAGGTCGAGATAAGTGTAAATCGAAATTTATTCAGAACTGGCCTTCTTTAGTGAATGGTTTAATATGAAATTTGTGACGACAGAACTAGTTGGGGAAATGATATTTGAAATGTGAACTATCTGAGTGTGACAGTTATGACTGGACAGATTTAGCAGTCTCTTTTGAGATGTTCTATGTGTTTACCCGTTCTCAGAAATATTTCTATGGCTATTGATCTTCTGAAGAAATTCTTGTTATATGGGAATGTCTTCTAATTCTGGTGTTGGATGAAAGCATTAGTAGTCTGACTGGATTATAATTTATATTGCTCTATTTCATCAGGTATTCTATTTCATTTCGTCTGATAAGAATTGATGAGAGAATACGTATGATATTATGATTCTGTTTCTTCTACTTGATGCTTCATCTGATATATATGTTTGGGAAGATATATTGATCTTGTTATATTTGATTTCAGTGGGATTAAATGATGTTTTCTTCTAGACTTTCTTTCTTTGAAGAATTGTCGGGGTATTCCGTATTTTCTCTATGAATTTGGTTTTCGATTCTCTGGCATAGTATCTTATCTTGGGTTTCTTTATCCTGGATCTCTTTATTCTGGATTTCTTTATTCCGGATTTCTCTATCTTGGATTTCTTTATTCGGTTTTCTTGTTATCTTTGTTCTATAATTTTTCAATTATGACTCATGTTCGAAGTACGTTCTTCAGCTCGTGATAATCATGTCAAATATGACTATACTTCTAATTTGATCTTGGTAATGTGGTGATTTTAGTATCGGGATTTTTCTAATTTCTGTGTAAGGATTTGACATCAGTAAAGGCATAGGTGATAAAAGCGCGAGTTTCAGTTGGTATGGTGAATTATTTATTTGAAAGATTTCATGTGACAATTATCTCAGGATTATTTTTCTCAAGTCTGATAATATAATTTCATTTTTGTACTGATAAAAGAGTAAATAGTCTGAACGAGAAGTGTATATTTATTAGAAAGAGTTGGATATTAGTTAAAGTCACTACGAATGATAAGGTTTTCATCTTGTGAAAGCTGAAAAGTTTATTACATGTTGACAAAGTTTGGATAGATGAGAATATTGGTAACCGAAGCGTCTGAACTAGACTAGTCTACATTGAGTAAAGACTTCCTGATTTTCAGTAATGTACTGTTGTATGAATTGTGATGTGTTTCAAGACAGTGAGGTAATGTGATAGTTTAGAGCATTCGATGTTACATAAAATCGGAGTTGTTAAAGGGGTTAAAGCTGAGCATTGGGATCTATCAAAATTATCCTTGTCAGTGTTGATATTGGGATGGAAATGAGAAGGATTATTCTTGAGGCCATATCAGAACTATTTCCATGGCGGAAAGAGGAAAATGTGATGTATCCTATTGTTAAATGTTTGGCAAGATCTATAAATCATATCTGTATTGAATGAAGTCCTACTCATCAGATTCATGGAATTTCAGGTCTCTTTGATTGTTGGATTTCTTGGAATTCCGGTCTCCATTAATCAAGTTAAGATCCGGGTTTTATGTCATGATATCATGGGAAACTGAGAAGGGTTGAAAATTTAAGAACAGTTGAGAGTTGAGACTGTAAGCTTTTAGATCATATGAGAAATTGAAGAGATGTATTGGAGGTACAGTCTAAGTGCAAGTTCTTTGGCACCGAATATGAGATTAAAAGTGAAGACCACTTTTCTGGTAAGATTTTCGAGGACGAAAATCCCTAAAGGGGGGGAGAGTTGTAATATCCTGATTTTGGGCCTAGTCGGAATAGTGGTTTCGTGACCACAAAATCCGAGATAGAAATAATTATTTTATGATTATTTTAAGGTCTATGATATGATTGCATGATTGTGTGAAAATTTTGTGAAGAAATTTTATGCATAAAGTGCTTAAATTGAAATTAGGGACTAAATCGAATAATTTGCAAAACTTGCATTCTAGAAGTTTATAGTATGAAATTGTTTTGAAATATTAATTAGGAGGTCTTAAATAGAATTTTACCAATTTCTAAGTCTTGGACAAAAATTGTACATGGATGGAATTTTTGGAAAGTTTAGTAGTAAGGGCATTTTGGTCATTTAGGGGTAAAATGAATTAAAATACAAAATTAAAAGCCAATTTTGCTCATCTTCAACCCCATGGCCGAATATAGCAAGGAGAAACCATGGCTAAGGTTTTTCAAGCTTCCAAGCTCAATTGTAAGTCCGTTCTAGCCTCGTTTTTAATGATTTTTACATTTTTGGAGTCCCGGTAGCTCGATTTAGCTTATGCTAGCAATAATTTAACCTAGGGTTTATATTTGGAAAAATACCCATAGGTGAAATTTGTGTATTTTGGTGTTTTATGATAGAATATGAGGTTTTAAATTATGTTAGACAACTTGTGCTACTCGGTTTTAAGTGAAAACGAGCAAAAGGGCTTAATCGGTAAAAATACCTAATAGTCATAAGTACATGTTAGAGTGAGAATTTGATGTTTCCATAGAAAGGAAAAATGATCAGCATGTCATAAAACATAAGAAAATAGGCTGAAGTTTAATTTACGAGCTTTGGGGCAAAAGTGTAAATATGCAAAAGTTTAGGGGCAAAATTGTAATTTTTCCAAAATATGATTTTGGGTCAATTTGAATAATGTGAGTCCTAATTAGACTATATTTTAAATGATAGAGCAAGGAAAACTGAAATTCGGGCTAAAATGGGGAAAATACCAAGTTGTGGACGAAATGGTAAAAGTAGCCATTTTCGCATATGAGGTAAGTTCATGTGTAAATGTAGTAACATAATTGTCATTTTAAGCAATTTAATGTTGTTTATATGATATGATGCCGATTATTATCATGAAATATTATGCTTTGTGGTTATTGTTGAATAATATGTAATTATGTGAATTACTTGATGAGTATGAACGATCACCGAAGTATCGATTTCGATATTCCGTGGAAGACGGCAAAGATGTGAGATCGAGGAAAAAAGCCCGTTTGAACCTTAGGAATAGATTAGGATACAAGTGACATGTCACTGGGATATTTGGGCATCCGAACTCGTTGAGTTGAGTCCGAGTTCGTGAGATGTAACTAGGCATCCGAGCTCGTTGAGTTGAGTCCGAGTTCACTTATGGATGCGAACGCCCGAGCTCGTTGAGTTGAGTCCGAGTTCGCTTATGGGCGGGTTACATGGTAGCTTGGGTACATATGTGGCACTTATGTGCAAACTTTCCATGTATCCGAATTATATTCCGATGTGTTCAACGGGTAAAGTTCTACTGAAATGGAGGAATACTCAAGATGAAAGGGATGTATTGGTAAGTGTTGTGAAATGGGTACTTTGAACAGGTATGTACTTAACCCTCGGGTTGAAAAATCGATATAACAACAATATGGTAAGATGATAAATGAAAATGTGATATGAATGTCTTGGTGATGATTATGCAAATGATGTTTTATGTTTGCTTATATGGTTATGTTACTTGCTATTTGCATGTGAACTTATTAAGCATTTATGCTTACTCCCTCCTTTTCATTCCTTGTAGTTTTGACAAGCCAGCTCGGAAATCGGGAACGGTCGGAGGCTCGCTCACACTATCCGTATACCATCTTGGCATAATGGCTTGTATATTTTGAGTATGGCATGTATAGCATTATAATCATTTTGTATATATGGTCTTATGATATGGTTATTGAGTGGTATGGAAATGCTTGGTAATGATTAGCCATTGGAATGGCTAATCATGATCATATTTGGTGTTATGTATGTCAAATTACTAGCTAATCCATGGAAACCATGAAATAGGTAAAATTTACCATAAAATAGATTAAGACAGCAGCAGTGATGTAAGTTTGAAAAATCATTAAAAATAGTAGAGATATAATTAGATGATGAATAAAATATGGAATTAAATAATTATGAGTCTATTTTCATATGAATGGAACAAAACAGGTATATGAGTTATATTTTATGAGATGTTTAAATTTTTGTGAAACAGGGCCAGAGCGATTTCTGGATCCCCTGTTCTGACTTTGGAAATTCACCATAAATTGTACAAAGGTAATTAGAAGTCATGCTTTATATGTACAGATTCCTTATTGAGTCTAGTTTTATTAGAAACAAACTTCATAGTCATTGAAGCTTTTTACAGGGAGATATCTGATTTGTAATACACAGAGGTCAGAGTAGTCGAGCCCTGAAATAGGGGAGACTTTAACTAATAAACTGTACTAATTGGCCTGACCAAAAATTATAGAAAAAAATTAATAGATAGATATATGAGTCTAGTTTCAGGAAAAATTTACGGAATTGGATTTTGAGTTTGGAAACTCGAGATATGATTTTTAAAGCGACTGTGATGCAGTTAGACAGCTTGTCTGGAAATTTGAAAATAAATTGTATGAGCTGTTTATGTAATGAATTAAGTCCGTTAACACCTCGTGTTCGACTCCAGCAATGGTCTCGGGTACGGGGTGTTACAATTTTTTTTCCTTGGCTGCGTAGATTTTTTTTTTCGGATCCTACTTACTTGCGTACACTTGGACTAACTCGGGGAATGATTTCGTCGCACGAACTCCTCGTTTTAGTAGCTCTGGTACCAAATGATACGAACCGCCTCGGGGAGAGTCTAGTCGTATGCTAAGTTGCCCGATCGTCTACGAGAAAATATCGTTCAATTCACTTTTGAAATGAAGCTGATGGAAAAATAGGACGGAAGCTATGTATAATGGTTCTATGATGGTTTATGGATAATAATATGTATAGGTTTGGCTAAATTGGAAGGGAAAGTGAAAGAAGTAAATAGAGGATGGATATGGAAGAAAAGGATTCTTAAAAGCAAGCATGAACCAATATTAGAAAATATCGACCCAAATGCTTATAGGCTTTCAAGGTGGAGGATGAAAGTGATAAACCTCGACCCACTACTTAGCAAAGTAGGAACCTCGGTATACGGGTGAACGCCACACTATTTGATAGTGATAAGTTCGGGATAGTGAAGAACAGGGTTGACGCCACTAGGCTTCCTAGATAAGCCAATGAGGTCCTCAATGAAATATGAGAGAAAGAAATCTCACAAATTCCATAAAAGTTTAACAAAGTTTCATTAAGTGAAAAGTCTAACCTCTTACAAATGAAATAACTTATATTTATAGCCTAAATAAAAGTAGCTGAATGGACAAGCTTAGAAGCTAAGAAATTCGGCCATAAACACCTAGATAATTCTAGAAGAAAAATCATGAATATCCATGAATGTGCAGCCCTTTAATGTTCCATCATCCCCCTTGGCCGAATGAAGCTTTAATGCACCTTGAATACTTGAATGGTTAGCTTGAAAATGCATGGATCATGCATGAAACGTCCCAATGTATGTTCCTCCATAAATTCGGTCCATGAACCTTCAAAAACATGAACATTAAATAGCCCCTACTTGCATGAACGTCTCCAGTACATGTACTCCCTTAAATGTCGTCCATTGAACCTCAATTCTACATGCACCTCTTCATACATTGCACCAAGCCCTACATGAACTTGCATTAATTTCCTTCCATGCATGCATGTGTGCCGTCCAAAGGGATTGGATCTTCTAGATACATTCATGCATGAATCTTCATCATTCATGTAACTGAATGTGCATTTGAACCCAAACATTCATGTATTTTGTGCATTCATGTATTTGACAAATACATGAACTTGTAAACAGCTTGAATCTGGTCATACATGCACCTAATTAAATGTTGTTCATTCATGCATGTGGGATGTCCAAAAGAGATGTTTCTTCAAGCATTCATTGCGCCGTCCATGAGCATTGTACCTACAGGAAATAAAACAATTCATAAGACATCATGTGAACACACATAAATTCAGCACAATGTGAACACATTTAAGTTATGTGATATCTATGACATATTAATAACAAATATTAATATAAGACAAGTTTAATGCTTAAATAAATATGTGCAAATTTTATTTAATGCATTAAAGACAAAACCGAGTTAAACTAAAATGAGCTAAGCTTTAGCTCGTGAGCTAAAGTTGAGCTGAGATTAAACTCCTAAGCTGAAGTTGAGCTATGGTTTAGCTCGTGAGCTGAATATGAGCTAGGAGTGAGCTCGGTTTAGCTCAGGCAAGTTGGATTGAGCTCGAATAAGCTAGATTTGAGCTGGACGGAGCTCGTGGAGTTGGAAACGAGCTGGGATCAGCTTGCCAACATGTCAATGCTTGGCTTGACAGACTTGTTCGATGAAGTTCACGGGGCGTGCTCGTATCATTAATTAACTAATTAATGAACTTATTAAATAAAAATTTAATAGCAGTCAAATAAAGTCAGAGTAGTCTTCATGAGCTAGAATTCAACTCATAAACTAAAACTGAGCTGGGCTTGGACTCATGAGCTGGTAGTGAGCTGGACCTGAGCCGGGGAGCTAGAAGTGAGCTGATTCCAAGCTAGTGAGCTGGTTTTGAGTTGAATGGGAGCTTGCTTGAGCTGGTGGTGAGCTCGATGAACTGAGCTGGACTTGCAGGTAGTTGCAGGGTGAGTTCAAGGAGCTGGAATCAGCTTTCTCGGAGTGTCCTAATAGCGTTTCATTCCGAAGTTGAGCTACAAAAGCTGTGACAGACTCCTTAAACTTCTTGGCTAGAGCTCGAGTGACAGGACCTTGTGGTAGCACCATAGAATCCTTGGTCGAATCAGCTGAACCATGGGGCGCGATCGTATCATTCCCCCCTCTTAAAAACGACTTGTCCTCAAGTCGAAATCTGCATCAAAAGGGGTTAAATCTGACACATTAAAAGTAGCGCTAACATTATAGTCACCTGGCAGATCAACTTTATAAGAATTGTCGTTTATTTGTTCAAGAATTTGAAAAGGTCTGTCTCCGCGAGGTAGTAGCTTAGATTTATGTTGAACCGAAAAGCCTACCTTGCGCAAGTGAACCCAAACCCAATCTCTGGGTTCAAAAACTACTCGTTTTCAGCCTTTGTTCGCATTACGCACATAGGACTCAGTCCTAGCCTCGATATTGGCCCGCACCTTGCTATGTAAATCCTTGACAAAATCCGTCTTTTTCTTCGCATCTGCATGGACAAATTGATCAGTAGGTAAAGGCAATAAATCTAAAGGAGTCAAGGGATTAAAATCGTAAACAATTTCAAATGGGGAGAATTTAGTCGCAGAATGGACAGAACGATTATACGCAAACTCAATATGGGGTAGACAATCCTCCCACGTCTTCAAATTCTTCTGAACGATGGCCCAAAGAAAAGTAGATAGAACTCTATTGACAACTTCTGTTTGGCCATCGGTTTAGGGGTGGCAGGTGGTCGAAAACAGAAGTTTGGTCCCTAATTTACCCCAAAAAGACCTCCAAAAGTGACTTAAGAATTTTGCATCTCGGTCCGACATGATCGTACGAGGAATGCCATGTAGTCTAACGATATCCCTGAAAAATAAGTTCGCAACATGAACGGCATCGTCAATCTTAGTACAGGCAATAAAATGAGACATTTTTGAAAATCTATCAACAACAACGAAAATAGAATCCTTCCCCCTTTTTGTGCGTGGAAGTCAGAGAACAAAGTCCATGGAGATGTCAACCCATGGTGCTTCAGGAATGGGCAATGGTGTGTACAAGCCATGGGGTTGAACCTTTGATTTAGCCTTTTTGCAGGCTATACACCTTTCGCAAACTCGCTCCACGTCTTTTCGCATCCGCGGCCAATAAAAATGTTCATGGAGAGTGGCAAGCGTCTTATTGACTCTGAAGTGTCCCATAAGCCCGCCACTATGTGCCTCATGCACTAATAGGTCTCTAACAGATCCACAAGGAATGCATAATTTACCCTCTCGAAAAAGATAGCCCTCGTACCTATAAAAATTTTCAAAAGGACCTTTCTCACAAGAAACAAATTTCTCTCCAAAATCGGAATCGTTTGCATAGGAATCTTTTAATAATGCAAAACCAAGAATCTTAGAATCCAAATAGGATAACAGAGTATACCTTCTTGAGAGTGCATCAGCCACGATATTATCTTTACCTTTCTTATATTTGATGACATACGAAAACGACTCAAGGTATTCAACCCACTTCGCGTGGCGTCGGTTCAACTTATGTTGGCCTTTGATGTGCTTCAAGGCTTCGTGATTGGAGTGAATAACCAATTCCTTAGGCCACAAATAATGTTGCCATGTCTCAAGGGCTCGTATGAGCGCGTACATCTCTTTATCATACACCAGATAGTTGAGTACGGCTCCATTGAGTTTTTCACTAAAGTAAGCTACAGGACATCCGTCTTGTGTCAACACGGCCCCGATTCCAATGCCCAAAGCGTCATACTCGATCTCAAAAGTCTTCGAGAAATTTGGAAGGGCAAGCAAATGAGCGTTAGTGAGACAATCTTTGATTTTTATAAACGATTTTTCTTGTTCATCGTTCCAAATAAAAGAAGAATTTTTCTTAATAACACTCGTAAGTGGAGCAGCAATAGTGCTAAAATTCGAAACGAATCGTCGGTAGAAACTTGCTAGGCCATGGAAACTTCAAACTTGCGTAACGCTCGTAGGCCTTGGCCAATCTAGTATGGCCTTAATCTTCTCTTGGTCTACCTCGAGACCATCCGCACTAACTACAAATCCTAGAAAAATAGTTTTGTTAGAACAAAAAGAACATTTCTTTAAATTAGCATATAAGGTCTCTTTTCACAAAACTTCTAAAACAGATTTGAGATGACTTACATGTTCTTCCATAGATTTGCTGTAAATCAATATATCGTCAAAATATACCACACAAAACTTACCGATGAAAGGCCTTAAGACATGGTTCATTAGTCTCATGAACGTACTTGGAGCGTTGGTAAGGCCAAAAGGCATAACCAACCTTTCGTATAGTTTGTGCTTAGTCTTGAATGTTGTTTTCCATTCGTCTCCTTCTCGCATCTGAATTTGGTTGTAGCCACTCTTCAAATCGATTTTTGAGAACACTTTGGCCCCACTAAGCTCATCTAACATGTCATCTAAGTGAGGAATCGGATTACGGTATTTGATCGTTATCTTGTTAACGGCTCGGCAATCCACGCACATGCGCCATGTTCTGTCCTTTTTCGGTACCAATAATATGGGAACAGCACAGGGACTTAGGCTCTCGCGAATGTAGCCTTTTTCCATCAGTTTATTGACTTGTCTTTGCAACTCTTTGGTCTCTTCGGATTGGCTCGGTAAGCAGGTCGATTTGGAATAACCGCTCCCGGCACGAAATCAATTTGATGCTCGATTCCACGAAGTGGTGGAAGACCACTCAGGGCTTCTTTCTGAAAAATGTCTTGGAAATCCTACAACAAAGACAAAAAAGGAGGGGTAGGGTATCGGGTAAATCGTTAGTAGAAATTAATGCTTCCTTGTACAAAAGTACAAGAACAGTTCGATTCATCACCAAAGCCTTCCTCACATCACTAACTCTTGCAAAAATACTCATTTTCTCGATTTTCTTTTCTTTTTCTTCTTTTTCTTGGATATTTTTCTTGTCACTCTCTTTTATTTTCTTTTTCTTTTTTTTTCTCTTCTTTTATTTTTTTACAACTTTCTTTTTCTTTTTCTCTCATTTGCTCAACAGAAGCTTTTAGCTTGATTTGGTCTTCATACACTTGTTTGGGACTCAACGGCGCCAACATCACATTCTTTCCCATAAATTTGAATGTATACCAGTTGGTATACCCGTCGTGTTGAACTCGCCTATCAAGTTGCCACGATAGGCCAAGTAACAAATACCCCGCATGCATCGGTACGACGTCACAAAGAACTTCATCCGAATACTTGCCGATGTTGAAAGAGAGAAGTACTTGCTTCGTTACCTTAAGCTCTCCTCCGTCATTGAGCCATTGAAGTTTGTAAGGACTCAGATGCTTAGTTGTGGGCAGACCAAGCTTTTCAACCATCATCGTACTTGCTACGTTGGTACAACTACCTCCATTGATGATGACACTACATACTTTGCCTCCGACTTGACATCGGGTGTGGAAGATGTTCTCTTGTTGAAGATCATTGTCCGCGCCTTAGAGACTTAGACTTCGCTTTACCACTAGTAGTTCTCCTTCCATAGGTTGTTCTAAGTCCTCCTCGACTTCAGAAGTCGATTCAGACTCTTTCTCTTCCTCGTCCTCCGTTTCGATCTCACCATCAGACCTCAACACCATGGTCCTTCGGTTAGGACATCGACTCACTATGTGGCCCCTCTCGAGGCACTTAAAGCACTTGATGTCCCGATTTCGATTGAAGGACGATTCGGGTGCCTGCCTTTGTTCACTTTGGTGGTAGGCTTATTGGTTTTCGGAGGAGCCGTGAACTCCTTTCCTCGGGAATTGGAAACACCTTTATTCATTCCTTGGCCCCATTTGAGAATGTTGGAAGTGGTAAATCCTTGACTCGGTCCCTTTCGTTTGAGTTGCTTTTCTACCTTGATGGCCATATGGACCATGTCAACCACTTCAAGGTAGTGTTGTAATTCGACAACATTGGCAAATCGCAGTTTAAACCAGCCAAGAATCATGCCATCGTTGCTTCAGGGTCTTCTTGCACGTCCGCGCGAATCATCGCGATTTTCATCTCTTTAAAGTAGTCCTCGACACTTTTGGTCCCTTGCGTTAGATTTTGGATTTTTTGGTGTAACTCCTGGTGGTAATATGTGGGAATAAACCGTCGCCTCATGGTCGCCTTCATTTCGGCCCATGTGGAAATAGGACGTTCTCTGTTATGGCTTCGGTTAGCAGTTAATTGATCCCACCAAATCATGGCATAATCCGAGACCTCTATTGCTGCTAGTTTCACCTTTTTATTCTCGGAGTAATTGTGACAATTGAACACCAACTCTATCTTTTTTCCCACTCAAGATAGGCCTCCGGATCTGATCTATCGTGGAACGGTGGAATGGACAGCTTGATGGTCTTGAGATCGTCATCTTCTCGCCTTCGACCTCGTTGCTGTGGTTCCCTTTGACGAAAACTAGCAGTGGACTCTTGTTCACTCTCAAGATCACTAAGGTTGTTTGCTTCATCGTCTTGGACCCTTCGTCTTCCCCGATTCTGATTTGGCCTCTCCCGTCTTGGTCTAACTCCCTCGGGTGTTCTTTCACGTTGGCCATTCGTTTCAACTTGGAACAAACGGTCTTCGATGGGATTGAGCCTTTGATCTAGGAGTCGCTCCATTTCTCGTAATAAGGCTTGCATGTTTAAGTCAGGGACATTGCGACCGGGTTGTCTTGCCAGACGATCTTCCATGTTGTGATCTGACTCTTGTGACATTAAAACTTTGTTAAAGTAAACCTCACCACAAAACCTCACAATCTCTTGAAAAGGAAAAGAAGATGTTTCTCTCACACTCGTGTTTACACTCGAGATTAGGCTTTTACCTCCACTCTATTGCACTTACAACTCTAGTGCCTTTTACCTCTCTTAACCTTTTCTCGTGATTTCGTAAGCAGATTCGTTAAGGCTTAGTCCTTGGTCTAGGTGGTCGGTTTAAAAGGGGTAACAAGTGATTGATGTATTCGGTTCAGGGTAGGCTGAAAGAGTAGGGAATTGGGTTAAAAGTGTGGCGTGTATATGATTAAGGATAGTAGAATAGAAGATGGATCGAGACTAAATTACAAGTTTTCACTTCAAATTTTTTTTCGAATTTTTTTTTTAAACTTGTATAATTTTTTTTGTACTATATCAGCAAACTAAATACAATAGGAACACTTCTGTACGCAATTTTTTTCTTCAGCTGCATAGTTTTTTGTTTTTGTAGTAACAACAACAAACTAATCAAAATGAGAAAACTTCGGTATATGAAATTTTTTTTCTATACTCTTTTTTTTTGGATGTTACTTACTTGCGCACACTTGGACTAGCTCGAGGATGATTTCGTCGTACGAACTTCTCATTTTAGTAGCTCTGATACCAGATGATACGATCTGCCTCGGAAGAGTCGAGTCGTATTAGTGTGCCCGATCGTCAACAAGAAGTTACGTTAGGTTTAATTGGAATAGGTAAGAAGAATTGAAAGGGTGGATTTAGGGTCCGAATAGGTATAGATGAATGAATTGGTTCAATTAGGTAAGGGGGAATTGAATAAATGGACATAATGGTATGAGGGTAAGAACGAAATGGTATTATGAAATGGTACGAATGGAATGGCCGGTTTAGGTACAATTTGGTAAATGGAGAAATGGGGTTGAACAAAAAGTGCAAACAAGAACCAATGCCGATTTGGTATCGACCCGTTGTTTATAGGCTCTTTTAGTTCGGTTTGGGTTTGGTAAAGGAAAACCTCGACCCACTATCTAACAAGATAGGAACCTCGGTATGTTTGAACGCCACGCTACGAGTAGTGATAAGTTCAGTTTCGACAAAGAACAACGGTTGATACAACTAGAACGCTAGGAAGCCAATCGAATCTTTGAACGAAATTTGAGAAAAGTTTTGCCTCACAATTTTGGCAGCATAACATTAACAAAGTCCAAAAAGTTTTTTTTACAAAGAAAAATAACAAGTATTTATAGCCTAAAGACTAGCTAATCGAATGGACACTTTACATACTTAATAATTAAGTAAAAGTCTCATGAATGCATCTTGAAAATTCTAGAAAGAAGTCCTTTGATGTTCATGACCAGATTCGGCTATGGTTGATACGACCTCGGTTTAGTAGTCGAACCCGAGTCGTTTAGTTCCCGATCGTAAATGAAGAAGTATATTAGACAAGAAGAAGATAGAATATATTTGAGTTCAAAGAAGTAAAGTAAGTCCGTGCAAAGTTGGATATGGATTTGGTTTAAGTCGAAATGGTATGACTAGAATGGTCGAGTTCGGTTTAGGATTAATTAAGAAATGGTATTTGGTTTTGGTACGTTTTGGTATTTGGGAATTGGTACGAAATGGTAAGGGATTTTGTACAAAATGGTAATGGTTCAAAAAGGTCAAGAGTGAACCAACACTAAAGAAAAGTGTCGACCCGAAACTTATAGGACCAAATTGAGTTGGAAATGGTTGATAAGGACCTTGACCCAATACTTAGTAAAGTATGAACCAAAGGTATCAAAGGTGAACGCCACACTCGGGTTTAGGGAGTGATAAGTTCGAAAGAAAGACTCAGAAAGACGCCACTAGAAGCTAGATAAGTCTTACGGGTCCCGAACGAAATTTGAGAGAAAATGCCTCACAAATTTGGCAGCAATTCGTTACTTAAAAATGTCAAAAGTCCTTTACAAAGTAAAATTTCAGCTATTTATAAGCAACACCTAAGCTAGCCGAATGGTCACTTACATTCCTTAAAAATTAAGCAAATGAATCACTTAAATGAACTAGCTAGATTCGGCTGAACATGGAGCTCCATTAGACACCTTCTAGATGAAGCATTGGACTTGGAAAAACTTGGATGATGCATGGATAGCTAGGTTCGGCCAATGGGCATAAATTAGCTCATTTATGTTGCAACTTTTGGCTGAAAAGTGACCAGCAATTAAGAGGGTAATGAGCAGCCAATTCAAGTGTGAAAGCTCAACATTGAAGAGTCATGGAGTGTGAACACATGGAACCGAAAAGCCAATATGCATCCAGCAAATGTGAAAGGATTAATTGACAGCTTTGGAGTTGGAAACATTAGCTCTCTTGACTGAATAGTCACCTAGGAATGCCAAATTCAGCTCACCAATTTGATTCATGTATCTCCAGGTTCATTGAATCTATTGTGCATGCACCAAGCTTAAATGCTCCATCCACATTCGGCCAACCTACATAAAACATGAATGAGCTCAAATTGATGTAATATTGGCTGAACATAATTAAAATAAAACTTTGACAAGTTAAACATATTAATTCGGCACTAAAAATCTGCACATATAATTTAGTTTGGACAAAACACATTAAAACATGTAATAAAATTTGACTCATTAAAAATGCATAAAACATATTAATAAGCTGTAAAAATTAAGACAAACTAATGACATGTAAAAATAACTCAATTAAGATGCAAAATTAAATTTCTCCAGATTTTAAATTATGCAAACAACTAAAATTAATTGAGCTGTAATAAACTAATTAAATTGACTCAAAATAATTATCCAGCTACTAAATTAATGTCCAATTGATATTGAGCTGAATCGTAAGTATTTGAGCTGAAATTGAGCTGATTCGAGCTCATTGAGCTTGAAAGGAGCTGGAAACGAGCTAAATGAAGCTCCACAAAATAAGATTGAGCTACGTCCAGCTTACAAACACGACGAGCCTCGCTTGTAGGCTGAAACAATAGCCGTTCCCGGGGGCGGGTCGTATCAATGGTGGAGATGTATTGAAGGTTCTTCATGCTTAAGGAAATGAATCATGAATGAGAGACTCCCTTGGACATTAGTTAGGTTCGGCCAACTTGAGTAATTGAGGCAATCAATTCATGTTGTTTGGTGAAAAGTTGGGAATTAATTGAGGAGACTTCATGAGCCAAATTAAGTGTGAATGCCGATTCTTGAAGAGTCCATAGGTGTGAACACTTTGAATTGAAAGGCCATGCCATGTGAACGTAATGTGAACGGAATTTTATGGTTCATGGAGGGAGATATTCGGCCACATGTAGGAAGTAATGGGAAGCCTCATTTTAGCCGAATAGTCACTTGGAAAATAAAGAAGTAGCACATCATACATGAATGGAAACATTCATGAACCTTGAACATATTGAATGTGGCCATACATGCACTTAGCCGAACATGCACCTAGGAGATTCAAAGCTCTTAACCGTCCATGCACCTCCAAAAAGACATGTTGCTTCATGCTCCATATGTCTATTGAGTTTCTACAAGAAAATGTGAACACACATGTAAACATTAAATTCGGTTATGCAAATTAATTATCATCAATAAACACTTTTAAGACATATTTAATAAAACTAATGTGAACTAAATTTAATATGTGGTTTATTAATTAACTAATTAATGAACTTATTAAATAAAAAATTAATAGCAGTCAAATGAAGTCAGAGTAGTCTTCATGAGCTAGAATTCAACTCATGAACTAAAACCGAGCTGGGCTTGGACTCATAAGCTAGTAGTGAGCTGGACCCGAGTTGGGGAGCTGGAAGTGAGCTGATTCCAAGCTAGTGAGCTAGTTTTGAGTTGAATGGGAACTTGCTTGAGCTGGTGGTGAGCTCGATGAACTGAGCTGGACTTGCAGGTAGTTGCATGGTGAGTTCAAGGAGCTAGAATCAGCTTTCTCGGAGTATCCTAATAGCGTTTCATTCCAAAGTTGAGCTACAAAAGCTGTGATAGACTCCTTAAACTTCTTGGCTCAAGCTCGAGTTGCAGGACCTTGTGGTAGCACCATAGAATCCTTGCTCGAATTAGCTAAACCATGGGGCGCGATCGCATCACCTTAAGCTAAAGTTGAGCTGAGATTATACTCCTAAGCTGAAGTTGAGCTAAGGTTTAGCTTGTGAGCTGAATATAAGCTAGGAGTGAGCTCGATTTAGCTCAAACAAGTTGGATTGAGCTCGAATAAGCTGGATTTGAGCTGGACAGAGCTCGTGGAGCTGGAAACGAGCTGGGATCAGCTTGCCAACATGTCAATGCTCGGCTTGACAGACTTGTTCGATAAAGTTTGCGGGATGTGCTCGTATCAAAGCTTTTCAAGGTGACGAATAAGAAATCACAAGTAATACTACGTATGCACCAAGGTACTAGTCCACCGAGAATCAATCTCGAGAATCAATCTCGAAAAGGTGATCATTTTTCGTATGTTAGTCATTCCATTCATACCCAACAAGAGTCCTTTCATTCTAAGTCATTTGTATCACCTCCATCTTGTAATGAAAGGAAGAGACAAAAAGAAATAAAATGAAAACAGAAGCAAGAAATGTTGTTGCGAGAGAATGAGCGAATATGGAATGAAATTGAGAGAGGAAAAAAGAATTGAAACAAAAAGAAATCGAAAAAGAAAAAGAGAGTGAGAAACAACAAAACAAGATTGAGACTGAAAAAGAATGTAAGCAAGAAAACAAAATTGAAAAAGAGAGTGAGATTGAAGAAAGAAACAAGAGTGCAAAAGAAACGAGTGTTGTGGTAAAAGAGAGAAGATTTGAAATTGAGTTAGAAAAAAAAATAAGTGGAAAGGACAAAACTGAGTAAGCGGGGAATGTTTTTACTAACCAACCTATAAGTTGTCCTCGTATTACTTTTCCTTTTCAAGTTTTTAAAAACTCAAGTGACAAGTTTCAACTTCATTACCTTCCTGATGAAAGATGATTCCATTTAATCGAAAAAGGTAAGGTTGAAAATGACATTATCCCACAAGTGCTTAAAGGTAAGCAAGATAAGGAAACTTTAACAATTGAGTCACGAAAATCTGATCTGAATATTGATGAGAAATTTACTGATGAATTCTGTAACACCCCGAACCCGAAACCGACACCGGAGTCGAACACGAGGTGTTAACTGACTTTAACCCCTTATAAAATTTATTTTCCAGACACTGCCCAATCTGTGTACTAGTCGTTTTAAAAATCATATCTTGAGTTTCGTAACTCGAAAATCAGTTTCATAATTTTTCCCAGAAACTAGACTCATGTGCCCATCTATGTATTTTTTTCTAGAGTTTTTGGTTGGGCCAATTAGTACAGTTTATTAGTCAAAGTCTCCCAAGTTGCAGGGATCGACTACACTGACCTTTGCCCATTACGACTTGGATATCTCCCTGCACGGGGCTCCAATACTGATGCAGTTTGTTTCTATGAAAACTAGACTCAGAGAGGAATCTGTACATATATGGTACGACCCCTAATTATCTCTGGTTAATTTTTAATGAAATTCCAAAGTCGGAGCAGGGAATCCAGAAACCGTTCTGGCCCTGTCCCACAAAAATCTGATTATCTCTTAATATACTGCCCATATGATCTTTTCGTTACTTCCTCATGAAAGCAGACTCATCGAGCTTCGATTACATAATTTATTCATCAATTAATTCTACTCCTACTATTTTTAGTGATTTTTCAATCTCATGACACTGCTGCTGCCAGCATCTGTTACGAAAGTAACTAGGTCCATTTCATGCCTACCCTTGATCCAACTCAATCGAACATTCGTGCCATTTTCGCATGGCTTAAAGTTTACATGCCAAAATTCAAACACAACGTAATAGCTTATACATGCCAAAATGTTCTTCTAAGCCAACTAAGAAGAAAGTACCAAAACTTGCTATCCGGTGTGATGACTTCGATGACGGCCCGACCACGCAAAAATAGATGAGTCCAAGCAACCTATAATGGGTGACAAGGAAACACCGAGTGAGTTTATAACTCAGTAAGTCATAAGCTATGCACTACCATCCATCAATAACATTATCACAAGAGAAAACAAAATGGAACGAGGCTAATTACTCCATCCATTCCGAACCATACCATAGTTCCTCCAACCTATCAATTCAATTTCATATCAATTCATGCATTCACATTCCATATACTCATCAATAGGACATTGAAGCATTTTCATAAATCAATTTATTTTCGTTACAATCAAACGACTAAACGGCCTTTCACCCATCCTACGATAAATTTTATGTACGTGACTTCAAGTATATTTGTCACATAGGTTCAAACTTACCGAGCTCAACACCAAGTATAAGCATAGCACCTATTAGCCATGTACTCAAGACACTTACCCGATCCGCTGTCCGCGATCGACTCAATAGTGTCGCACACATAGTGTCCATAATGATTCACGAATGTATATCGAGTCCGCACACTCAGTGCTATATAATCAACTCGCACACTTAGTGCTACATAATCAAATCGCACACTTAGTGCTACATAGTCAAACTCGCACACTTAGTGCCGCATGGTCAATTCGCACACTTAGTGCATCATATTCATTTCGCACACTTAGTGCAACATAGTCAAATCGCACACTTAGTGCTGTACAATTTAATCCCGCGCACTTAGCGCCAATCTCATGGTCATAAATGGTTATCCCGCACGTTTAGTGCCGAGATCAACAACTCAGTACATCTTACCTCTTTTCTTTCATTCAACAATTTCATCATCACATACGTACATGCACATATATATATGTATATTTATTCATTCCATTCAGCATCAATACATAAACATTATGACCATTGAAATAATACCAACTACATGCTTAATGACTTACTTTATGTTGGGTAAAATAATTCCGAGTCGGCTACTCGATGACCTTCGATTTAGTACTTAACTTTTACCACATATCAAATAACTCATTTCCTTACTCATGTGACCACGTATATTCGGTCATGCATATACACATAAAATCAATTTGGAGACTCTATCAATCCAACATACATTCGGCACCTTCATCCACCATTCTACCAAGCATGTAATATTCAAACACAACCAAACTCACATTCGGCCCTAGCTCATAACAAGGTAGCCGATTCTTTTTTTTATAGTTCAAACACTCCCTATCATCATTCACCTAACTTTAACATGAAACAACAAAACTCACCATTTCTCATCCAAATAACATGAACAACAACCATTCCTTGAACACTTTCTCATGACCGATTGCTCATGTTATCAACAAGATTCAAGATTTGAACATGGGCTATTTAAAACATGCATGCATCTCAAAGACAACATCAAACATACCTTAGTCTAGCAAACCACCATAGCCGATTTTCTCAAGCTCTTCCCCCTTCCTTTCTTTCCTCTATTCGGCCAAGGATGTTCAAGAATGAACACTTTTTTTTGTTTTCTTTCTTCAATTCACGGCAACAAGGGGGTGAGACCATTATTATTATTTTTTTCCATCACCCTTCCTTTCATTATTTAATTATCATGCTTAATATTTTATTTCCCTTACCATACATCACTAACACAACATGTTGGTGACATGTTTCCACCCATAGCATGGCCGGCCACTACATATTAGGGAGGGGGAATTTGACATGCAAGTCCCCTTTTTCTTCCACATGCACTAATAGGTCCTCATGCATTGACCTATCACATTTTAAAATTTTCTCATATAAGTCCTATTGACTAAATTCACATGCAATCGACTAAATCGAAGCTTGAAATTTTCACACATTCATGATTACATATTCTAGATAATAAACATCACATTCAAACCTTTCGGTGACTCGGTTTAGCGGTCCCGAAACCACTTCCCGACTAGGGTCAATTTTGGGCTGTCACAACTCTCCCTCACTTAAGAAATTTTCGTCCTCGAAAATCTTACCAGTAAATAGGTTTGGATATCGTTCTTTCATCGAGCTCTCGGGTTCCCAGGTTGCTTCCTCGATCCCGTGTTTGAGCCACAACACCTTAACCAACGGAACCCTTTTATTTCGCAACTCTTTCACTTCACGAGCTAGGATACGAATCGGTTCTTCTTCATAGCTCAAGTTAGATTGAATTTCAACTTCTGAGGGATTAATCACATGTGACGGATCGGATCTATAACGTCGAAGCCTTGAAACATGGAAGACATCGTGCATCCTTTCAAGTTCAGGGGGCAAAATCAATCTATATGCAACCGGCCCCACTCGTTCGGAAATTTCGTACGGCCCAATGAATCTCGGGCTCAACTTGCCTTTACGGCCAAATCTGAGTACCTTCTTCCAAGGTGACACTTTAAGAAACACTTTATCTCCCACCTGATATTCAATATCCTTTCGCTTTAAATCCGCATACGATTTTTGACGATCTGTGGCTACCTTCAGACTCTCACGGATTACCTTTACTTTTTGTTCGGCATCTTTAATCAAATCAACTCCGAAAATTTTACTTTCACCAAGCTCGGTCCAAAACAATGGCGTACGGCATTTACGACCGTACAAAGCCTCATAAGGTGTCATCGTAATACTTGATTGAAAACTGTTGTTGTAAGCGAATTCAATCAAAGGTAAATACCGTTCCCATGAACTACTGAACTCGAGGATGCAACATCTCAACATATCCTCAAGTATCTGAATTATCCGCTCGGATTGACCATCGGTTTGGGGGTGAAAAGCGGTGCTAAAATGCAGCTTGGTACCCAAAGCTTCTTGCAATTTCTTCCAAAATCGTGAGGTGAATCTCGGATCTCTATCCGACACGATAGAAATAGGTACTCCATGTAATCTCACAATCTGAGAGACATACAATTCGGCTAGTTTATCCAATGAAAAATCCGTACGCACGGGGATAAAGTGAGCCGACTTAGTCAGCCTATCAACAACAACCCAAATCGCATCCTTCTTACTTGCGGACAATGGCAGTCCGGACACAAAGTCCATTGTGACTCGGTCCCATTTCCACTCGGGTATCATGATCGGCTGAAGTAATCCTGAAGGCACTTGATGTTCCGCTTTCACCTGTTGACATATTAAACATCTCGAAACAAAGTCGGAGATGTCTCGCTTCATACCATGCCACCAAAACCGACGTTTCAAGTCGTTGTACATTTTCGTGCTCCCCGGGTGAATTGACATTCGGCTACAATGGGCTTCGTTCAAAATCATCGGAATGAGTTCCGAATTCCTTGGAACACACAAACGGCTTCTAAACCTCAAACAACCATCATCATCAATCTGAAACTCCGATTCCTTGTTCGGAACACACTCAGCTCGTTTTGCAACCAATTCATCATCGACTTTCTGAGCTTCACGAATTTGATGAGTCAATAATGGTTTGGCTTTTAATTCAGCTACTAACACATTGTCAGGTAGAACAGACAAGTGTACATTCATCGCTCGCAAAGCAAACAGTGATTTCCGGCTTAAGGCGTCCGCAACCACATTAGCCTTTCCCGGGTGGTAATCAATGTCAAGCTCGTAATCTTTCAACAACTCAAGCCAACGTCTTTGTCGCAGATTCAAGTCTCGTTGAGTCATCAAATATTGAGACTTTTGTGATCCGAAAACACATGGCACTTCTCACCAAACAAATAATGTCGCCATATTTTCAATGCAAACACAATGGCGGCTAGTTCGAGATCATGGGTCAGATAATTTCTCTCGTCTGGCTTTAATTGTCTCGACGCATAGGCCACAACTTGACCTTCTTGCATCAATACGCAACCCAACCCAAGTAGGGATGCGTCACTATAAACGACAAACTCTTTACCCGATTCGGGTTGCACCAAAATTGGAGCTTCAGTCAGATGAGTTTTCAGTTGATCGAAGCTTTTCTGACATTTCTCCGTCCATTCGAACTTAACATCCTTCTGAAGTAGCTTCGTCATTGGTGTGGCTATCATCGAGAAACCTTTGACAAATCATCGGTAATAACCGGCGAGCCCTAGAAAGCTCCGGACTTCGGTAACATTTCTCGGAGGCTTCCAGTTAAGTATGGCTGAAATTTTGCTCGGGTCAACTCGAATACCCGATGCGGATACCACATGACCCAAGAAGCTAACCTCTCTTAACCAGAACTCACACTTACTGAACTTAGCATATAACTGCTTATCCCGCAAAATTTGCAACACTTGCCTCAGATGCTCAGCATGTTCGGTCTCATCTCTTGAATAGACCAAGATGTCATCAATAAACACAACTACGAACCGATCCAAATACGGCCTGAAGATCCGATTCATCAAATCCATAAACACCGCAGGGGCATTAGTGAGCCCAAACGGCATCACTAAGAACTCGTAGTGACCATATCTCGTCCTGAAGGCAGTTTTGGGTATGTCCGATTCTCGAATTCGCAACTGATAATAGCCCGATCTCAGATCTATTTTTGAGAACATTGAGGCTCCCTTCAGTTGGTCGAACAAATCATCAATACGCGGTAACAGATACTTATTCTTTATCGTCACTTTATTCAGTTGACGATAGTCAATGCACAACCTCATGGTTCCGTCCTTCTTTTTCACGAACAATACTGGTGCACCCCAAGGTGAGAAACTCGGTCGAGCGAAACCTTTATCCGTCAATTCTTGCAACTGAGCTTTCAACTCTTTTAACTCGGTTAGTGCCATACGATACGGAGCGATCGAAATAGGCGTAGTTCCAGGTACAAGCTCAATACCAAACTCTACCTCCCGAACAGGTGGCAAACCCGGTAACTCTTCAGGAAAAACATCCGGGTATTCACAGACCACCGGCACCGATTCGGGTTTCCTTTTTAACTCTTTGTCATCAAGTACATACGCGAGGTATGCTTCGCACCCTTTCCTTACATATTTCTGGGCCAACATTGCTGATATTACAGCTGGCAACCCCCTTAAGTCCGCAGACTCAACTCGGATTATTTCGTTATTTGCGCACCTCAAATCGATAGTCTTGCTTTTGCAATTCACAACCGCATCATGCGCGGTTAACCAATCCAAACCAAGAATAACATCAAACTCGTCGAACGGCAAAAGCATCAAATCGGCCGGAAAACAGGATTCTCGGATTATTAGAGGGCATCTCTTACACACTTTATCAACAAGTACGTATTGGCCCAAAGGGTTTGATACTCGAATTACGAGCTCAGTAGACTCAACAGGTAGAGTCTTACTGGTTGCTAAGGTTTCGTATACATATGAATGAGTAGAACCAGGGTCAATCAATGCAATCACATTAGTATCAAAGAGAGTGAAGGTACCAGTGATGATGTCGGGGGAGGATGCCTCCTCTCGTGCGCGAATGGCATATGCTCTAGCAGGAGCACGGTTCTCGGCACGATCGGCCGTATCAGAAGCCCCCCTCTGACTACCACCCCTGCCTCCTAAAATTCTTGGTGGTCTACCTCTAGATGTCACTCCACTAGGTCTTGCACCTTGAATCTTATTCTTCTCATCCAGCTCCGTGCAATCTCTAATGAAGTGGTCCTTCGAACCGCATCCGTAACAGACCCTGCTAGTAGACTTGCCCCAACATTCACCTAGGTGTCGTCTTCCACATTGGGGACATTCAGGTTTCTCGTGACGATTATTGCCCACACTAGCTACCGAAGTAGCTCGGGAGCCCATCGATGGTCTTGCCCTGATGGAAATTCCCGCAGTCGCCCTCGACTTCTTAATGTCCTCCCTGAACTTCTTTACAGCTGAGAACGGAGCTTTACCCGTCGATCTCTTACGATAATCTCTAGCTTCAAATTCAGCCTTCCTCTTCTCCTTTCCAAGTTCTTCCGCCTTGCAGGCTCGTTCGACTAGTGTTACGAATTCTTTTATTTCCAAAATACCCATTAGTAGCTTTAAATCTTCATTCAATCCTTCCTCGAATCTTTTGCACATAGCAACCTCGTCAGCTACACACTCCCGGGCATACCTACTGAGTCTTACGAATTCATGTTCGTATTCAGATACAGTCATACGGCCTTGCTTGAGTTCCAAGAACTCCTTACGCTTCTGATCAATGAACCGTTGGCTAATAAATTTCTTCCGGAATTCCATTTGAAAGAAGTCCCAAGTTACTCGCTCGTTCGGGACTATGGAAATCAAGGTCCTCCACCAATAGTAGGCTGAGTCTCGCAACAAAGATACAGCACATTTTAGACATTCGTCGGGTGTGCATGACAATTCATCGAACACCCGAATGGTGTTATCTAGCCAGAACTCGGCCCTTTCGGCATCATCAGTTACTATGGCCTTGAACTCCTCGGCCCCACGCTTCCTAATCAAGTCTACAGGTGGCTTACTCAGCCTCACAGGATCAGCGACTGATGGCATTACAGGCTCTTGGGGTGGATTATTCAAATTCGGGAATTGTTGGACAGCCGGGTTGGTTCGGGCATATTGCACGACCCACTCATTCATCATGGTAAAGAAGGCTTGTTTAGCCCCCTCACCTTGATTATTCGCAGATGACTGAGGTTCAACAGGCGGCGTCCCTTGTCCAGGAGCAGCCGCTACGCTCTCAACGTCATCCGCTAGGGTTCTTTCTTCACCGGGGTCCATTTACTAATCAAAACAAAAACATTTCAACCGTCGGAAGTCATCACACATTTAAACATTAACATTCGGCATGTATAGCTAGACTCATACGCGCTATGGTAGTCCTAGAACCGACTAAACCATAGCTCTGATACCAATAAAATGTAACACCCCGAACCCGAAACCGACACCGGAGTCGAACACGAGGTGTTAACTGACTTTAACCCCTTATAAAATTTATTTTCCAGACACTGCCCAATCTGTGTACTAGTCGTTTTAAAAATCATATCTTGAGTTTCGTAACTCGAAAATCAGTTTCGTAATTTTTCCCAGAAACTAGACTCATGTACCCATCTATGTATTTTTTTCTAGAGTTTTTGGTTGGGCCAATTAGTACAGTTTATTAGTCAAAGTCTCCCAAGTTGCAGGGATCGACTACACTGACCTTTGCCCATTACGACTTGGATATCTCCCTGCACGGGGCTCCAATACTGATGCCGTTTGTTTCTATGAAAACTAGACTCAGAGAGGAATCTGTACATATATGGTACGACCCCTAATTATCTCTGGTTAATTTTTAATGAAATTCCAAAGTCGGAGCAGGGAATCCAGAAACCGTTCTGGCCCTGTCCCACAAAAATCTGATTATCTCTTAATATACTGCCCATATGATCTTTTTGTTACTTCCTCATGAAAGCAGACTCATCGAGCTTCGATTACATAATTTATTCATCAATTAATTCTACTCCTACTATTTTTAGTGATTTTTCAATCTCATGACACTGCTGCTGCCAGCATCTGTTACGAAAGTAACTAGGTCCATTTCATGCCTACCCTTGATCCAACTCAATCGAACATTCGTGCCATTTTCGCATGGCTTAAAGTTTACATGCCAAAATTCAAACACAACGTAATAGCTTATACATGCCAAAATGTTCTTCTAAGCCAACTAAGAAGAAAGTACCAAAACTTGCTATCCGGTGTGATGACTTCGATGACGGCCCGACCACGCAAAAATAGATGAGTCCAAGCAACCTATAATGGGTGACAAGGAAACACCGAGTGAGTTTATAACTCAGTAAGTCATAAGCTATGCACTACCATCCATCAATAACATTATCACAAGAGAAAACAAAATGGAACGAGGCTAATTACTCCATCCATTCCGAACCATACCATAGTTCCTCCAACCTATCAATTCAATTTCATATCAATTCATGCATTCACATTCCATATACTCATCAATAGGACATTGAAGCATTTTCATAAATCAATTTATTTTCGTTACAATCAAACGACTAAACGGCCTTTCACCCATCCTACGATAAATTTTATGTACGTGACTTCAAGTATATTTGTCACATAGGTTCAAACTTACCGAGCTCAACACCAAGTATAAGCATAGCACCTATTAGCCATGTACTCAAGACACTTACCCGATCCGCTGTCCGCGATCGACTCAATAGTGTCACACACATAGTGTCCATAATGATTCACGAATGTATATCGAGTCCGCACACTCAGTGCTATATAATCAACTCGCACACTTAGTGCTACATAATCAAATCGCACACTTAGTGCTACATAGTCAAACTCGCACACTTAGTGCCGCATGGTCAATTCGCACACTTAGTGCATCATATTCATTTCGCACACTTAGTGCAACATAGTCAAATCGCACACTTAGTGCTGTACAATTTAATCCCGCGCACTTAGCGCCAATCTCATGGTCATAAATGGTTATCCCGCACGTTTAGTGCCGAGATCAACAACTCAGTACATCTTACCTCTTTTCTTTCATTCAACAATTTCATCATCACATACGTACATGCACATATATATATGTATATTTATTCATTCCATTCAGCATCAATACATAAACATTATGACCATTGAAATAATACCAACTACATGCTTAATGACTTACTTTATGTTGGGTAAAATAATTCCGAGTCGGCTACTCGATGACCTTCGATTTAGTACTTAACTTTTACCACATATCAAATAACTCATTTCCTTACTCATGTGACCACGTATATTCGGTCATGCATATACACATAAAATCAATTTGGAGACTCTATCAATCCAACATACATTCGGCACCTTCATCCACCATTCTACCAAGCATGTAATATTCAAACACAACCAAACTCACATTCGGCCCTAGCTCATAACAAGGTAGCCGATTCTTTTTTTTATAGTTCAAACACTCCTCTATCATCATTCACCTAACTTTAACATGAAACAACAAAACTCACCATTTCTCATCCAAATAACATGAACAACAACCATTCCTTGAACACTTTCTCATGACCGATTGCTCATGTTATCAACAAGATTCAAGATTTGAACATGGGCTATTTAAAACATGCATGCATCTCAAAGACAACATCAAACATACCTTAGTCTAGCAAACCACCATAGCCGATTTTCTCAAGCTCTTCCCCCTTCCTTTCTTTCCTCTATTCGGTCAAGGGTGTTCAAGAATGAACACTTTTTTTTTGTTTTCTTTCTTCAATTCACGGCAACAAGAGGGTGAGACCATTATTATTTTTTTTTCCATCACCCTTCCTTTCATTATTTAATTATCATGCTTAATATTTTATTTCCCTTACCATACATCACTAACACAACATGTTGGTGACATGTTTCCACCCATAGCATGGCCGGCCACTACATATTAGGGAGGGGGAATTTGACATGCAAGTCCCCTTTTTCTTCCACATGCACTAATAGGTCCTCATGCATTGACCTATCACATTTTAAAATTTTCTCATATAAGTCCTATTGACTAAATTCACATGCAATCGACTAAATCGAAGCTTGAAATTTTCACACATTCATGATTACATATTCTAGATAATAAACATCACATTCAAACCTTTCGGTGACTCGGTTTAGCGGTCCCGAAACCACTTCCCGACTAGGGTCAATTTTGGGCTGTCACAAATTCATTTTTGAAAGACTGCCATATCTTATCCTTCTGTTGGATTGGTTCAGCCTATGCAAATCTTTTATGTGTGTGATAAAATTTTTCCACATAAAAATTTTGATGTGTTGGACTGTGATGGATTTGAACATTTGAATCGTCCTATGCTCACAACTCCTTTGTTTGACATACATGTTAAAAGGTTTTCACCCAAAATGCTTACTTTGTTGGATTGTGTCCATCAAAAGAAAACTTTGAATTTTTGTTCAAAATTTCCATGTTTCTATTTGCCTGTCCGATTAAGATTCTTGAAGTATGAGTTTCTGCATATTTGTCTGCCTAAACTTTCTTTGTTCTATTTTTGTGATTTATTTGAGAAAGTGAAACTCTTACTGTATATCAGGCTAAGTGACCAAAATTGAGTCTTTAAGCTGGGAGTTAGCCACTTTAAGTTGTTACCAAGAGAAGGTAAGCATCATAATTCCCTTATAAATAAATTTGTTGCACCTATTCATCTTATTCAAACTTTATCTTCATTTCTGAAAATAAATACTGTGGTAAGCTTACAAAATCAAAATCAAGTTTTTTATTTTGGAAATTTTGTTTTTAATCCCAGAAACAGATTATGCTATCCACCTATGAATAACATCTTAGCATGTCCTTTTAAGTATAGCCTTCCTGATGGTATTGACATTTTCCATTTTTGTGGAGATTACATGATGTGATCCGGCTCGGGTGATGGAGTCGAATTCATGGTGTGCCCGATCGTCTTCGAGAAGAGTCGTTCGCAAGAGGGCCTTGAGTGTAGAGTTAGGCTTAATAGGCTTGATAAAGGCAAATGGGGTTCAAAAAGGGGTAAATGTATGGTGATAGGTTCGGCTAATGTGAAACAAGGTTGGGTGATGGGCAGATAGTTTGGTTTGGAAATAACAAGAAAGTAAAAAGAATATGGAGATGGAATATTAAACTTAAACGTCAGGAGCGATTCAACACTAAGGAGTGTCACGCCGGATCCTATATTGTTTAAGGTGAAGGATGAAATAGCTGGATAGGAGAACGCCACACCAATACGGTGATAAGTTCTAAAACAAGCTCGGTAGACGCCACTAGCACAACTAGATAAATCTTCGAAACTTGTACGAGATATGAGAGGAAGTAACCTCACAGAAACAAAGTTTCATTAATCAAATTGTCAAAAGTCTTTTTACAAAGAAATAAACAAACTATTTATAGTCTAATATTTGCTAGCCGAATGGACAAAAGACTAGCTTAAGGATTAAGAAAATTAGGCTATGAAGAAACTAGAATGATCTAGAACAAAGACCATAAGTCTTCCATGTCCAGGTATAGTCTTTGGAACGCCACAAGTTAGCTTCTTGATGAAGAAATTTGGCTGAATGTATTTAGGATGCATGAGGAGTTGTTTGGACATGTCTAGGTTTGGCCATGAGCTTAATAGAATCATTCAATTTGCAATGCTTGGCCGAATAGGTGTGAGATTAATAGGGCAGTTTGATAGCCTTTAAAGGTGTGAACATCAAGCTTGAAAGATCTCTTGGATGTAAACGCCTTGATGGGTGCCTTGAGAAGATATTCGGCCAACTTGGGTTTTTAAATAGGCAACTCTTCCTTGGCCAAATAGTTGCTTGGAGAAGCTTAACAATCAACCACCATGCATGTAACAAGTCATGCATGAATCCTCTAAGGCCTTGAACCTAGTCATGCATGAATCCTCCCAACCATTGAACCAAGCACCTAGCTTTAATTACTCTCCCACATTCGGCTGAACCTACAAACTCCATGAACACAAGAATTCAAATGGATATTCATCTAGACATATTTAAAATAGCAACTAGACGACTTAAATAACAATTAGCTAATTTGGACACATTTAATTTAAGGACTAGTTAACATATTAAATTCGGCTAGCTCAAATAAACAAAAACATTTAATAAATTGATTTGAGCTGGGGAATTCATCATGAGCTATAGCAAATTGAATTAAAATAAAACTAAAACTTAGTTTATTGAAACAGAAGAATAAATGAGCTGAAAAGAAACTAAATGATGTGATCTGGCTCGGGATGATGAGTCGAATTCACTTAGTTGCCCGATCGTCGTTCGAGAGAGTCGTTCGTGCTTCGGGTTTTGATACGAGTCATAAAGGCCCAATCCAAGTTCAAGAACGTGATGGGCTCAAATTGCCACAAGGCCCAATAACGAGATCAAAGGCCCGACAAATGCGGTCCAAACTAAATGGGACCATTCAAGAGCTTGTTAGCAAGGCCTTAGATGCATACACGAGAGAACAAGAAAATCAAGATTCACTTTCTTGTTTTCAAGAAAATCAAGAAATCGAATCTTGGCCCAATTTTGCTGTTCGAAGAGATTTCAAGAATCAAGAAAATCAAGATTTCAAATCTTGGAAATCTTGGTCCAAGAAACCAAATCTTGCAGCCAAAACGCATTGGATCTCCATTACGAGCGTCAACGACCCAATTTTGGTAGGAGATGGATCACGAGCCCAAATTCTTGAAGGCGAGGCCCAATAACCAAAATCCAGCCCAATCAAGAAATTTCTTCATACTTAGTTGAAAATCAGGCCAAAATGTCAAAGGGCCCAATTCGTAAACATCTTACTTGTTTAATTTAATTTTTTAATCTTTAGGAGCATTACATGTAAAATTCGGCCCAAAACAGCCCATATAAGTGCATGGCCGAATTTACCTTGTTATTTTATTAATTAGGTTTAATTTTTTTTAGTTACTTGTGAGATTAGGATTTGTTGGAGGCCTATATAAGCATTGGCCAGCCACCCTTTGTAAAAACATCTTATTATTATTTTTTCTATCAAATTTCAGATTTGTTGAGTGCAGAATTTTCTTTGGGGTTTTCTCCAAGAATTCTCTCTTGAGTTTTCTTTAGAAGTTGTTTTAACAATCTTTTGATTGTGGGAGCCATCTTCAACCTTCTTCTTGCCATCGATATTCTTTGGAGGGGAGATTAGAGCCGTTTGAAGAGATTTGTGAAATCTTTTGGGATTTCAAGGATCTTTAGGACTTATCCTTTAATTCTTGCTGTTTTCGATTTCTTTCTTTACTTTTCTTTGCTTATACTTGTGCCGATTTCTCATCTAATATTTTGCTGTTCTTGTTTGTTTTCCAGCATTGATTAAACTCAAGATCTCATCGTTTAAGTTGTTCTCCTATTGGCAACACCCATTCGAACCCAAAAATCCCCAATTCCTAGGGTTTGGCCGATTGGATTTCTTTCAATTTGGGAATCAATTGATTGCTGGAAATTGGGCATTCTTGGCCGAATCAATTCCTTGGCAGATTCGCATCTTTTCTTTCTTCTCAATTTCGTTTGATTCATCGATTCTATTTCTTTTCTTCTTGCTGCTCTTTTAATTGAATTTGGGAATTTTAAATTCAAATCTGATTCGGTTTAATCTTAATCTTTGTTTTTGATTTCAGATCTGTTCGTCTAGGATCTTTCGTAGGAGTTTCTCGTGACTTGGCAACTCGATCTTGGTCTGCTTGCCCCCTATATAATTTGGTATCAGATTTTGGGCGTTTTGGGTGTTCTTGGTTGATTTCTAAACTGATCTCTATTTTTTAAAGCATAAACAGCAGTTTTACCCAGAAAAATTGTTCAAAAAAATTCATTTGAGTGGGTAAACGTTGTCCTATTGATCTGAAATTTTACATACATGTTTTTGGAACTGTGATTGAATATAAAAAAATTATTCCCGCAAAAAAATCAGTCAAAAAAGTCAAAAAATCAAAAAAGACGAAATTCAATAAAAATTTAAAAAAAAGATTCAGCGGGTTGAATTTGGTGCCCAAAATTTCCAGATCAAAAATTCAATATATAAGGACAGTCCAGATTTAATTTCGTGATTTTGGAGATCAGGAACACCTCGAACGAAGTTGTCAAGTTACTCCGCAGTTTTTCGGGTTTTCTGTTTTCAGCAATTTTTATTGATTCTTAGCTGTAGGTTTTCATTTGTTTGCTTTTATTCTTCCGTTACGTTATCTAACACCTTCTTGTTTCTTGTGTTAGTAGGATTTACACGTGTGCATAACTTCTTCCTCGGTGCAACACGAATCAATTGGTGTCTCGTCAGTTTTTGGCATCCTAGTGCAAATTAGGATTCTTTGGTAGTTTGGTTCACACTCTCTAATTGGTTGATATAAACTCTGATAAAGAACTCACAAGATTGAATTCGACCTCATTGAGAATTTGATTTTTTTTCTTTTTGAGTGATTAACGGTGAGGTTTGATAACTTTTATTTTTGAGTTTTGAGTGTTTTGCAGGTTTTAAAAAAAATGTCTACAGGAGATAATAATAGTGACATATTTAAAAAATTCCAACAACAGTTGGATGAACAGGCTGCTGCTCTTCGAGCTTTGACTGCTACCATCAATGAGGTGCGATTGAATCAAGAACCTCAATATCGAGATCCAATCATAGAAGATAGGGATAACCAACCCCAGAGGCGCGACCCTCGACGTGTCACTAGAATGGATGATGATTTTCATGATCGTGGACAATCATCTTTGGCAAAACCAAAGAGCGAGCAGCAACGAGAACATCTCTTTCATACTCGCTGCCATGCACAAGGTAAGCTTTGTAGAGTTATTATTGATGGTGAAAGTTGCTCAAACATAGCCAGCACGACGATGGTGGAAAAGCTTTGCTTAACCACTACCAAGCATCCACAACCTTATCAACTACAAGGGCTTAGCAACGAAGGCCAATTTAGGGTCACTCAAAAGTGCGCATCGCCTTTTCTATCGGTAAGTATCAAGACGAAGTTGTGTGCGACGTAATGCCTATTCAAGCCTGCCATTTGTTGCTAGGAGAACCATGGCAACTGGATCAAAAAGTCACTCACGATGGTCGTACCAATAGGTATTCTTTCAAGCATCAAGGAAAGAAAATCACCTTAGTGCCGCTCACTCCGGAACAAGTCCATGAGGACCAAATCAAACTGAAAAATTCTGTTGTTAAAACAAGTGAGGAAAAAGAAAAAGAGAATGAAAAAGAGCAAAAAGAGATTGAGAGTGAAAAGGAATGTGAAACAGAAAAGAAAATTGAAAAAGAAGTTGAAGAAAGAAGAGAAAATGAGTTAGAAAAAGAAACAAAAGAAAAAGACGAGGAAAGGCTAGTGAGGAATGTTTTCACTAACCAAGATATGAATTTTTCTTGTGTTGCTACTTTTCAGGTTCTCGAAGGACCGAAAGATAACTTTCAACTTCAATACCTCTCAAATGAAAGACGCTTTCATACGATCAACTTAGGCAAAGATGAAATCACACTACATGATCCCGAAGGTAAGCGAGGTAAGGAAATTTTAGAAACCGAGTCCAGTGCAGATTTGAAAATTATTGATAAAACTTTTGGTGACTTAGTTCTTAAAAGATCCCCTCATTTTGATCCGATTAATTGTTACTCTTCGATTGTGGTTGATAAAGTCATTAAGAAAAGAAGCGTGATTTGTTATTCTCTTGATTTACCTTGTGTAAAATCCTCGAATTTGTCCAAATCTGTTTTGGAGAATAAGGTAACAAAATTTTCCAAATTTGTTTTCAATTTATATTCGTGCCTTAAACAGTTTATGTGGTTGTACATGAAGTTGAGTTCTATTTGACAAAGGTTAACTCAAGAACGGAGATTCGACTACACTATGCCCCCGATGAGCGAAGGTTTGTTTTAAATGAAAAAGGTAAAATCGACCCTTATTCTTTTGCTTATCAAGGTAAGATGCTTGAAACCTTTGAAACACTTTTGTACTCCTCGGATAGCGACAAAGACCGTGTTGATGAACACTTAGACCGAAACGTGCTTGACTGTCCTATTTTATTTATTGATGATAAATCGATTTTGATGGTTGATAAAAAGATTCTTGTTTTTGATAATGCATGTGTGAGTGAATCTATAAACCGTCGATTAATGCATGGTAATCTGAATCTGTCCATTCACATGCGTTATACCTGTTCTATTATGCTTATAATTGGACTACAAGCTTGTTTGCGTTGCTATTTATTATTGCATGGCTATTCTTTTCAGTGGACTCAATTGCCATTAGTCCCGTTCGATCGAGGAAAGCCAAGTTCATTTGATTTTTTAGATTCGAGGACGAATCTTTTTGAGGAAGGGGGAATGATACGAGTCATAAAGGCCCAATCCAAGTTCAAGAACGTGATGGGCTCAAATTGCCACAAGGCCCAATAACGAGATCAAAGGCCCGACAAATGCGGTCCAAACTAAATGGGACCATTCAAGAGCTTGTTAGCAAGGCCTTAGATGCATACACGAGAGAACAAGAAAATCAAGATTCACTTTCTTGTTTTCAAGAAAATCAAGAAATCGAATCTTGGCCCAATTTTGCTGTTCGAAGAGATTTCAAGAATCAAGAAAATCAAGATTTCAAATCTTGGAAATCTTGGTCCAAGAAACCAAATCTTGCAGCCAAAACGCATTGGATCTCCATTACGAGCGTCAACGACCCAATTTTGGTAGGAGATGGATCACGAGCCCAAATTCTTGAAGGCGAGGCCCAATAACCAAAATCCAGCCCAATCAAGAAATTTCTTCATACTTAGTTGAAAATCAGGCCAAAATGTCAAAGGGCCCAATTCGTAAACATCTTACTTGTTTAATTTAATTTTTAATCTTTAGGAGCATTACATGTAAAATTCGGCCCAAAACAGCCCATATAAGTGCATGGCCGAATTTACCTTGTTATTTTATTAATTAGGTTTAATTTTTTTAGTTACTTGTGAGATTAGGATTTGTTGGAGGCCTATATAAGCATTGGCCAGCCACCCTTTGTAAAAACATCTTATTATTATTTTTCTATCAAATTTCAGATTTGTTGAGTGCAGAATTTTCTTTGGGGTTTTCTCCAAGAATTCTCTCTTGAGTTTTCTTTAGAAGTTGTTTTAACAATCTTTTGATTGTGGGAGCCATCTTCAACCTTCTTCTTGCCATCGATATTCTTTGGAGGGGAGATTAGAGCCGTTTGAAGAGATTTGTGAAATCTTTTGGGATTTCAAGGATCTTTAGGACTTATCCTTTAATTCTTGCTGTTTTCGATTTCTTTCTTTACTTTTCTTTGCTTATACTTGTGCCGATTTCTCATCTAATATTTTGCTGTTCTTGTTTGTTTTCCAGCATTGATTAAACTCAAGATCTCATCGTTTAAGTTGTTCTCCTATTGGCAGCACCCATTCGAACCCAAAAATCCCCAATTCCTAGGGTTTGGCCGATTGGATTTCTTTCAATTTGGGAATCAATTGATTGCTGGAAATTGGGCATTCTTGGCCGAATCAATTCCTTGGCAGATTCGCATCTTTTCTTTCTTCTCAATTTCGTTTGATTCATCGATTCTATTTCTTTTCTTCTTGCTACTCTTTTAATTGAATTTGGGAATTTTAAATTCAAATCTGATTCAGTTTAATCTTAATCTTTGTTTTTGATTTCAAATCTGTTCGTCTAGGATCTTTCGTAGGAGTTTCTAGTGACTTGGCAACTCGATCTTGGTCCGCGTGCGTCCGTATCAGGTTTTAGAACTAGAAGTGAATGAAAAGATACGGGTAAGCGGAAGGTTTCAAAGTAGGGTGAATTTAGTAATAGGTTCGATTTAGTAGCAAAGATGGATGATGGTTAAATGGCTTGGTTTGGAATAATAAGAAAATAATTCGAAGGATGGGAATGGAAAACGAACTTAACATCAGGAATGATTCAACACTAAGAAGTGTCACCTCGGTTCCTATATTGTTAAGGTGAAAAGATGGATAGATGGATAGGTGAACGCCACACCAAGATTGGTGATAAGTTCAAACAAGACGATTGACGCCACTAGCACAAGCTAGATAAGTCTTTTGAAACTTGTACGAGATATGAGTGGAAGCAACCTCACAAGAACAAATGTTCATTAACAAATTTGGCAAAAGTCCTTTTACAATGAAATGTGCAAACTATTTATAGGCTAACAAGTAGTAGCCGAATGGACAAACTAATATCTTTAAAGACTAAATAAATTCAGCTATGAATGCACTAGAATAATCTAGAACAAGTCTTTAATTAGCTAGGACTAAATTCGGCTGATGGGAACTCCATTGGACAGCTTCATGTGTAAGCAAAGCATCTTGGATGAATGTGATGTCTTGGGAACTCAATAGCTTGCCTAAATTCGTCCATGGGATGAATGAATCATTCAAAAAGTGTCTCTTGGCCGAATAGACACCTAGGGAAGTCAATTGGACAGCAAACAATTCATGTATTTCACCCACATAAATTCGGCCATACATGAACTAGAAGGGAGCTTGAATCTGGCCGTACATGAACATGCAATAAATGCCTTCATTCATGCATGTGTACCGTCCAAAGTGAATGTATCTTCTTAATCCACATGCATGTAATTAACCTCCCATGTACATGAACTTAATTCCCTCCAAGCATTGAACCAGGCTATCCATCAATCTTCTCATTCGTTGAACTTTCCCGTTCATGCATCTCTTCATGAATGTACCTTCCACATTTGGCTAACCTACATGAATTAACACACAATTAATTAAAAGATAACTATTCATAAAAAATCATAATTTAAATTAATAACTAAACAATTTAGAAGCAATAATTAAATTTAGACATAATAATTATAAGTCAACTTATGAAGTAAATTCGGCTAGCTCAAAAATAGTCAAAACACTTAATGAGTTGAAATTGAGCTAGGGGTTTCGGCATGAGCTGTAGCAAACTTAATTATAAACTAAGTTAAGACTTAGTTTATTGAAAGGAAGAAAGAAGGAGCTGAAAGTAAGCTCGGTTGAGCTCAAACGAGTTGAAACGAGCTCAAATGAGCTGAGTTGAGTTGGACGGAGCTCGAGGAGCTGGAAATGAGCTAGGATCAGCTTGCCAACAATGCACGGGTCCTTTGGATAGTTGCTTCAAGCTGATTTTGTGAGCATTGGCCCTTGTTTCGAACCAAGGTTTTGCATTAGAAGCTAAAATAGCTTCTAGGAAATGTTTATCATGAGCTTGAGTTATAGGTCCTTTAGGCAGCTCATTTAGATCTTGGTTTGCACTCGAAGATGCCCCGAGCGTGCTCACATCATTCCCCCCGTCTTTAAAGTGACTTGTCCTTAAGTCAGGCCATTTGCTTGCGAAAAAGCTTTCGTCGTCACTAGACCCTTGGTCGTCGAATGGGGTAGAATGGCTCACAATAACCTGAAAGTCACACAAGACTCGAAAAGACAAAATATTAGTCATATGTCCTTCCTCTTTTTGGATAGGCCATTTCAAAGTTTCAACAACAAAATAATGAAGAAGTTTAAGGAAACACCGAAAGAAGAACATACAATCTCGCTCCAGCTTCTTAATCCAAAGTTGGGCAAATAAACTAATGCCGGGATCAAAATTAAAATTTTCAGAATCAAAAACTAGGTTTTGATTTTGTAATCCAGCCACATGCTTAATTTCCAAAAATAAAGATAAGACTCGAAGAAGATGAGAAGGTATAACAAAGTTACTTACAATAAGATCACAATGCTTACCTTTTCTTGGAAACAACTCGAATTGGCTTTCTCCCAGCTTAACGACTCGGTTTTGATCACTTATCCCAAATTGCAACAAAAATTTCATTTTTGCAGATAGGTTGCAAAAGTGAATCAAAGAGATTTTAAACTGACAAATACACTAGCATTCATGTGTCACAAATCCTAGTCGAACAAACAGTCCGAAACATGGATATTTTGCATAGAAATTCAAAGATTTCTCTTGAAGAGCATAATCAAATAGATTAAATATTTCATGCAAAAATCTTTTACCACATATATCGAGCAAAGAAGTTGTGTTCATGCGACCTTTCAAAAATTCAAATCCATCACAAATCATTTGAATAGGCACGTCTAAACAGATTGATGAATTCAAAGAATTTACATAGCCATGCTTATCAAAATGTGAAAACCTTTTATCACATACATTCACAATTTGCGCAGGATGAACCAGTCCAACAGAATCAACAGAATTGCCGTTATAAAACATGTCATACAACGAAATCTTCGTGGCATCTATTGAGTCAACATCGTTAACATTAATATGTAAACAATAATTAGCGAGATCAAAAGATGGAAGTTTTTCAAAAGTTATGCCATCAAAATCTTTATGAATAATTTTTAAATCAGGCGGCCTTGATTCGATAAACAAAGATTCCTTACCTTCCTTACCTTCGATTTCCAATGGGTGGCGATCATCCACGGACTTACCTTCTTCAAACAACTGAAAAAGGCTCTCATTTTGAAGGTATCGGAGTTGGATTTGGTCGCACGGACTTTTAGGAACCTGAAAAGAAAGATCACTAAAAGATCGAGCATAAGTGTTAGTAGAAAGAATTCTCGCTTGCTCACTAACATCATTTTCACTCGATTCTATTTCTTCTGAACCACTCGTTTCTTTTATCTCAATTTGTTTTTCCACTCTTTTTTCTTGTTCACATTCTTTTTCTCTCTCAAACTCTTTTTCATTCTCTTTTTCTTTTTCACTCTCACTCTCTTTTCCTTTTTCTTTCATTTCTTTGTTTCTTTTCTCAATTTCATTCAAGATTCTCTCATTTTCTTTGTTTCTTCTCTCGATTTCATTCAAAATCCTCTCATTTTCTCTCATAATCTTTTCTTGCCTCTCTTTTCTTTTGATCTCTTTTTTCTTTTTGTCTTCTTCTTTTCTCGCTTGCTTTTTACAAGAGGTTACAAAAGATTTAGGAGAAAAATCATTTTGTTCAAAAGAAGAAAAATCATTTACATATGATTCACGAACAATCCTTCATGAAGATCTCTCCGTGGCTGTTTTCTTTGGAGCTCTTGAAGAGGTGTATCTTTCATCTCGCACGTCTTCTCGGAAGGATTCAAAATCAAAATCGGCTTCTCTTCGTCTTGAATTCCTTGATGAAAAAGAATCTCGATCGTAATCTCTTCTTGAGTAGTCGTTGGATGTGTATCTCCGTGATGCTCTCGAATCCACTTTTTGAATTGATGACATTCGTGCCCTTTGGTCTCTTTTCTCCACACGATCTAATCTCTCGTGCAATTTGTCAAACTCAGTTTTCACCATTCTTCGCATTTCTTGCACCAAATATTGATATTCTAATTCGGCAAATTCTTTGCGAGACATGATGTTATCGCTGAAAGGAAAATTGTTAAGTAAAATTGACACAAAGTCCTCACTACAACATCCTTACGAGTTCACTCGAAAAGAAAGAATGATGGCACTCACACTCGTGTTTTCGCTCATTTTTGGCTTTTCAACTCTCGAATGTTCTCACACACTCTAGCCTTTTACCACTCAAGCTTACTCTCGTAACCTCGTATTTTGTTTCTTTCGACCTGTCTTGGTGCCTTGGGGTCGGTTTCAAGATGGTTACAAAGGTTAGAATGTCACGGTGTACGGGTAGGCTAAAAGAAAAAAAAATAGTCTTTGATGTAGTGTGGCATTTTGGAAATGGGTGCAAAGTTGATGAAAAGAACACTTTGTCGATCGGGTCAAAATATAAACAACAGAAGAATTGATCACTTCACTTTTTTTTTTTATAATTTCGTTTTTTTTTGTCTTTTTTTTAATACTTCACAATATCACTATTACAAGAGAGAAAACGAAAATTACAACTTGAATTTTTTTTAATTTGATTTTTTTCACAACGAACCTAGTTCGATCCTGATACGAACGTCGGCACCTCTCGATTTACAAGCTCTGATACCAAATGATGTGATCTGGCTCGGGTTGGTGAGTCTAGTTCACTTAGTTGCTCGATCGTCGTTCGAGAGAGTCGTTCGTGCTTCGGGTTTTAGAATTAGAAGTGAATGAAAAGATACGGGTAAGCGGAAGGTTTCAAAGTAGGGTGAATTTAGTAATAGGTTCGATTTAGTAGCAAAGATGGATGATGGTTAAATGGCTTAGTTTGGAATAACAAGAAAATAATTCAAAGGATGGGAATGGAAAACGAACTTAACGTTAGGAATGATTCAACACTAAAAAGTGTCACCCCGGTTCCTATATTGTTAAGGTGAAAAAATGGATAGATGGATAGGTGACCGCCACACCAAGATTGGTGATAAGTTCAAACAAGAAGATTGACACCACTAGCACAAGACAGATAAGTCTTTCGAAACTTGTACGAGATATGAGAGGAAGCAACCTCACAAGAACAAATGTTCATTAACAAATTTGGAAAAAGTCCCTTTACAATAAAATGTGCAAACTATTTATAGGCTAACAAGTGAGCTGAATGGAGCTGAATTGAGCTCGGGTAGCTGGTAAGGAGCTAAAGTCGGCTTGCACAAGTGATACAGCCACACCTCATGAGTTGCTAGCTGCCAATGTAGATCCTCTCGAGTTGCCCATAGGACCGATTACCTGAGCCCGAGCCAAGAGGTTCAAAGACACAATTTCAGCTCTAATTGATAGAGCTTGGGCCGAATCTATCACCAACTTACTCGAGAGTTCGTGGACTAGCTCACTAAGTCATCCTTGTAATCTCTTCCTAGCTTGTCTAGCTCGCAACCAGCTCAGCAAGCTCAGTTCCAGCTCAACGAGCTCAACTCCAGCTCAACTCCAGCTCATTAGCTTGTTCTCAGCTCAACTTCAGCTCTCGAGCTCGGACTTAGCTCGAATATAGCTCACGAGCTTAATCGTAGCTCATGAAGTTATTTATAGCTTATTATACTAGTGTTGACTTTTTACTTGAATAAGTTCATCAGTTAGCTATTATAAATTAACTATGTTTTTAATTAAGTTCACATTAGTAATTAAATTATGTTTTATATTACATGTCTTAATTATGTAATAACCGAATTAGTGCTTGGAATGTTTGTTCACATTTGTGCCGAATTTAAGGTGTTCATATGGGATTTAATGAATTGATTTTTAATTCATGTAGGTGCATAACTTGGGACGCATGGTGCATGGATGAAGTAATGTTGGTGTGCTGCCCATTTGTGTTCCCCATGTGACTATTTGGCCATGCCTCTCCAAATAACCAAGGTGGTCATTAAGTTTTCCTTAAAGCTTTCACACTTCGCTGGACTTGTGTTCACATTCCATGGACCATTCGGCTAGCCTTGTTCACATTTGATGGCTTTTCGATGGATGGTGTTCACACCCAAAAAGGCTAATGAGCTTTCCACATTAATTCCAACACTTTAGGCCAAGCATCACTAATTTATGGCTCACTTATTAGCCTTGGCCAAATCTAGCCTTAGCTCCAAAGGTCTTGTTCACACCTTGATCATTCATCTCCCATTCCTTAGCCATGAAGGTGACTATTTGGATGAAGGTGCAGCCGAACATGGACAAGCTTATTAAGTGTTGATTTTCTAGAATTTTCAAGAACATTCAAGGCTTATCTAGTTCATAAGTTATGAATGTGCCTTTTCGGCTGGACTTGTAAGGCCTATAAATTCAGCCATTTGCATTGTGTAAAGGACTTTTGCCAAATTTATAGCTGAACCTTTGTTCTTGTGAGAATTTTCTTCTCTAAATCTCTTTTAAGATTTTGTTGGCTAACCTACCTAGTAGTGGCGTGAACTATTTCTTTTACGAAATCGAACTTATCACTAGCTTTTTAGTCTGGAGTTCAAACACCCCATACCAAGGTTCCTATCTGCCTAGATAGTGGGTCAAGGTCCATCCTTGTTTTCAACCATCCCAACTAAGAACTAATAAGTCTCGGGTCAATATTTGCTAATAACAGTTCAACTTGTTCTTAGTACAATCCTTTACCATATTTTCTTCCAATACCAAAATTTTCTGATCAACCATATTTTGTTTATTTTTTTGAACCGAAACAAACTTACAAATTTCCTAACTACTTTCTTTCTTGAACCTAAGCTTATTAACCACTTTTTAACCCAACTTAGACATCCAAATATTCATAAACCGAAACTACCTTCTCCCTTCAATTTCCATTGACACTTTCTCGTAGACGATCGGGCATCTTACATATGACTCAAATCAAACTGAGTCGAGCTCATATCATTTGGTATCAGAGCTACCTAAAATAAGAAGTTCAGACGTTCGGAGCAACCTTGGAGTAGGTTCATAAAAAAAGTAAAAAAAGAAAAAAATTATTTCGTGAAATTCAAGTATTATATTGTAATTATTATTTTAGTAGTTTAAAAAAATCAAACAAAAAAATTCGAAAAAAGGTGTTTATGCAATTTATTTGTTATTTGAACGTCGAAGCCCTTGAATCAACATAATTCCCAATCCACCTTCTTTCTTATATTCCTATCCATATATACGCCACACTTTCTACCCAAATCCCTGTTCTTTCAGCCAACCCTAAACCTAGAGATCAAGCCTAGTAAATCCTTTACGAGGTTATAAGAGAAGAAAGGAGTGGAAAAAGACACGAGTGAGTGAGCGCAATCGAGGGGAGGTAAAAGCCAAACGAGTGTAAACACGAGTGCGAGTACCATCATTTTGATGTGATCTGGCCCGGGTTGATACGAACTGCCTTGGGAAGAGTCGAGTCGTATATGAAATGCCCGATCGTCTACAAAGAAGTATCGTTAACTTAGTTTAGTAATTTAGACAGAAGTAAGATTTGAGAAGAAATGTGTTTGGAGGAAATGGTATAAATGGGAAGGCACGAAAATGGTCGATTTTGGTATGTTTTGGGTAAGAAAGAAATGGGATCGAACAAAGAATGCAAACAAGAACCAATACCATTTGGTATCAACCCGTTATTTATATGCACTTTTTGGTTCAGTTTAGGTTTGGTAGAGGGAACCTCGACCCACTATCTAACAAGATAGGAACCTCGGTTTAGTTTGTAACGCCACACTACAAGTAGTGATAAGTTCAGAATCGACAAAGAACACGGTTGACACAACTAGAACGCTAGGAACGCCAAATGAATCTTTGAACGAAATATAAGAAAAGTTTGTGATATGAACCGCCTTGGGGAGAGTCGAGTCGTATACGAGTTTGCCCGATCGTCTACGAGAAAGTATCGTTCAATTCACTTTTGAAATGAAGTTGATGGAAAAATAGGATGGAAGCTATGTATAATGGTTCTATGATGGTTTATGGATAAGAATAATATGTATAGGTTCGGCTAAATTGGAAGGGAAAGTGAAAGAAGTAAATAGATGATGGATATGGAAGAAAAGGGTTCTTAAAAGCAAGCACGAACCAATATTAGAAAATATCGACCCAAATGCTTATAGGCTTTCAAGGTGGAGGATGAAAGTGATAAACCTCGACCCGCTACTTAGCAAAGTAGGAACCTCGGTATATGGGTGAACACCACACTATTTGATAGTGATAAGTTCGGGATAGTGAAGAACAGGGTTGACGCCACTAGGCTTCCTAGATAAGCCAACGAAGTCCTCAACGAAATATGAGAGAAAGAAATCTCACAAATTCCATGAAAGTTTAATAGAGTTTCATTAAGTGAAAAGTCTAACCTCTTACAAATGAAATAACATATATTTATAGCCTAAATAAAAGTAGCTGAATGGACAAGCTTAGAAGCTAAGAAATTCGGCCATAAACACCTAGATAATTCTAGAAGAAAAATCATGAATATCCATGAATGTGCAGCCCTTTAATGTTCCATCATCCCCCTTGGCCGAATGAAGCTTTAATGCACCTTGAATAATTGAATGGTTAGCTTGAAAATGCATGGATCATGCATGAAACGTCCCAATGTATGTTCCTCCATAAATTCGGTCCATGAACCTTCAAAACATGAACATTAAATAGCCCCTACTTGCATGAACGTCTCCAGTACATGTACTCCCTTAAATGCCGTCCATTGAACCTCAATTCTACATGCACCTCTTCATACATTGCACCAAGCCTTACATGAACTTACATTAATTTCCTTCCATGCATGCATGTGTACCGTCCAAAGGGATTGGATCTTCTAGATACATTCATGCATGAATCTTCATCATTCATGTAACCGAATGTGCATTTGAACCCAAACATTCATGTATTTTGATGTGATCCGGCTCGGTTGATTGAGTCGATTCACTTGATTGCCCGATCGTCGACGAGAAGTTTGTTCGATTTTGTAGATAGATGGAGTTAGATGATTTTTATAAGCGGAAGGTAGGCAAAATGGGTTCAAAGGATGGGTTTTGGTTTGATGAAAGATAGGTTCGGTTTAACAAAGAATTAAGTTACAAAGATGATAGATATATGGAAATGGATAAAGAACTCAAAATTTAAGAATGATTCAATACTAAAAAGTATTGCCCTGAGTCTTATATTGCTTAAGGTGAATTTTGATGAAGGATAGAAGCGGACCTTGACCCGTTACCTATATGGAGGTAAGAACCAAAGGTATAGGAAGATGGTTGAACGCCACACCGATTCAGTGATAACTTCAATGGAGTTTGGATTGACACCACTAGCAAGCTAGTTAAGTCGCTTCAAGACTCGAACGAAAGAAGAGAGGAGGTAACCTCACAAGAACAAAAGTTCTATTAAGTTTAATTGATCAAATTCTGTAACCTTTTTACAAAGAGAAAAGAACTATTTATAGATTACATTAGATAGCCAAATAGACTAAGTAAATTCGGCTTTAATTGAATTAAACTAATCTAGAAATGTATCTTTAAAGGCTATGTCCAAATTCAGCTGAATGGTACTTCAATGGGCAGCTTCATGGCTAAGGAAATGAACTTGAAGGCTTGGTGAATGTATGGGAGAGCAATGGACATGTCTAGGTTCGGCCAAGGTGTGAATGGACACTCCAAGAGATGCCTTTTGGCCGAATAGGTACTTAGGAGATCAATGGACAGCAACCGATGCATGTAAGTGAACATTCATGCATTCTTCCATTCATTGTATTAAATCATTCATGCATCATCCTTACGTTCATTGAACCAGCCCATTCATGAATCATCTTTAATTGTGTTCCCACATCATGCATTGTAAGTAGACGTTCATGCACCTAGCTTGAATGAATCTCCACATTCGGCTGTACCTACATGAAACATGAACAAATTAATTAAAATAGATATATTAATTAACACATAAATTTAAAATAGACAAAAATAAAGTCTTAAGCTAAACATATTAAATTCGGCTAAGACAACTTTAAAAACATGAAATAAATCAAAACATAATTATGAGCTGTAATAACTTAAACTAAGTTAATAAAATACTTTAATTATTCAACCAATAAAATAAATGAGCTGAATTGTAGCTAAATTGAGCTCGATTGAGCTGAAATGAGCTCAATTGAGCTGGTCGAAGTTGAAACGAGCTAGAAAAGCTAAAATGGAGCTGAAATTAGCTTGCACTAAGGTGCATGGTTTCTTCAAGGAGTTGGATCGAGCTTCCTCATCTTCAACAAGCTGATTCTCCTTCCAAAACTTGAACAACAAAGCTGAAACAACTTCATGAAATCGCTTGGACCTAGCTCAGGTCATTGGTCCCTTTGGAAGCTCGAGGGAATCAAGACGAGGACTTGATGGGGCTTGGGGTGTGGTCACATCATTCCCCCCTTCTTCAAAACGACTTGTCCTCAAGTCGAGCTATTTATTCTCTAGAAAATAATCCGTCTTTTGCAACTCTCCTTGAATGAATGGAACAATTAGTCATTCATAAGCCTTTGCAAAAGAACTCACAATATTCGGCATTAGAGATGGCAAATAATCAATGAAAATAGACAACCATTAATCATCAAGAAATGATCAGAACAACTATGTGGATCATGCATGGTCATAACAAGACAAGTATGAGTTATGTAAAAAGGCAAACTTAAAACATCATTCTTACAATCATATGGACAAAACTCCTTCCATATCCATAACTCATCAAATGGTCGAGACAAAGACAAATATGTTTTTAAGCATTCAAACCTTTCAATTTGCTTCCACAAGTCATTGTTCAAGTAAATGGAATGCAAGTAATGGAACAAGAAATTTAAATCTTCATCACAAACACACAAATGAAAAGTTTCATATGATTCATGATTTCGCATGTTTGGCACTCGCAATTGACGTTTGGTTATGTTCTCAACAATGAATTCATCACATTTTCCAAAGAGAAAAATCGTCTTATCATTACTCAAAATGGATTTATCATCATCAAGCAAAATCAAATAATTAACCACAACAGGATTCAAACGATTTTCAGCAATCAAGGTGTCTTCAAAAATTTTAGTTACATTCGACTTAAGAGAAGATGGTCGCATAACATCAGAATTCATACCTGATTCACCTATAGGAGTGGAAAATTGAGAATCAATTTTACCTTTTTCAATCAAAGTAAACCTTTTCTCCTTGAGAGGGTATTGAAGTCGAAGCTCATTACACAATCCTTGAAAAACCTGAAACGAAGGGTAAACACAAAGGCAACTTGCACTTTTCGAAGTGTTGGGTTCATAATGCTGAAAGAGGGTAATGTCTCCATAGACGTTGAACTCAAAGGAACAGGCTAAAACACTATTCACATATTGAACATATGTAACGATACCAGGTTCAAAAACATGAGTTGATCTTACCTTTTCGAAATGAAAAATGAATTTCATGGACAGCCACATAAAATGATCAAAGAACAATTTTAAATTATAAACAGAGTCTTTAAATTTCAGAGGCCAAACATCAAACAGACATAAATTTGTCACATAAAATTTAGGATGCTTGAGTTCCGCACATATCAACCTAAAATAATAAATTCCAGGTTTGAACACACGAGTTTGATTACTTACGCCAAAGTGTTTTAGTAAATCAAACATGTCAAACCAAAAGGGTTTTCGTGTCCATAGAAACAAACATTCAAATCTCTTTATATTCATCAAATCAAACTTGCACAAATTCATGGATTTGTCACATGACAATAATGGATGCACAAAATTATCATATTTGAAAAATTGAATTGCTTTTTGTGAAAACCCGACATCATGCAAAACCAAATCTTTAGTTTGTCGTTCGTACCGAACAACATCAACCACATTCAAAGAATAGAAATTAATTAATGAAAATAAGAGAATTTTTTTAAAACAAAGTCATTTTCAACAACTTTCAAACTTGATGGCCATGACTCGGTTTTTAAAACTTCCTTACCTCGCTTACCTTCAAGCTCGTGTGGTTTGATTTCAACTTCATCCTTACCTTTTTTGGTCATGCAAAAACGTCGCTCGTTAGAAAGATATTGAAGTTGATATTCGTCACAGAGATTTTTCGGAACCTGAAAAGAAGGAACAGAACAAAAACAAACATCACGGGGGTTAGTTAAAATTTTGTTCTCCTTTTTTTGTTCTCGCTCACTATCTTCATTTTCTCTCGTTTCTTCTTCAACATCTTTTTCTTTTTTAATTTTTTTCTCAATCTCAATTTCTTTTTCAATTTTCTTTTCTTCATTTTCTTTTTCACTCACTATTTTGATTTCTTTTTCTTTTTCACTACAATGTGCGGATGACACGAAAGAATCAAAGAGATAATCATTTGGCTCAAAGAAAGAGAAAATATTTTCATAAGCTTCTCGTCCATTTCTTCGAGAACAATCCTTTGGGAAGGACTTCTTTGAAGCATACGAGGAATAGCTCGTCCTTTCTCGCTCATCTCGAGTGATTTTTGACTCGAAGTTTTCTTCTCGCGGTCTCAAAAGCCTTGTTGAATAGGAGTCTTGATATGTGTCTCTTCTCGAATAATGTCGTCGTGATGAACTTAACTCTATTTCTCGACTCGGTGGATTTTGCTTCCGTCGGGCTTTTTCCTCCACTCGGTCCAAACGTCTTTTTAATGGGCTTAGTTTTTCCTCCAATATTCGGCCCATCTCGTTCACCAAGTATTGAAATTCATCGGTAGAGAATTCTTCTTGAGACATGATTCAAGAAAATGTTCGAAAATCGAAAGATAGAATAAATAGTAACTGAACCTCACCAATTCAAAATCCTCACCAATCTCTCACAAAGAAATAATGATTTTCACTCGCACTCGTGTTTACACTCTTCTAGGCTTTTTCTTTGATGTAAAACACACGTGCCTTTTACCTCTCGACCTCGTCTCACAATTTTGTAATTCGTCTCGATAGACTTAATTTGCTGCTTGAGGGTCGGTTTCAAAATAGGTTACAAAGGAATGATGTGGGTGTAGGGTAGGCTAAACAAAATAAAATCAAGGCCAAGTGTGGCGTTGGGATGGGTAAATAATGGTAGGAAGGGAAACTTGATGATCGGATTAAATAAGAGAGAAAAAAAATAAAAACTCGCAAGACTTTTCACTTTTTTTTAACTTGATTTTTTTTGCTCACCTTTTTTTTTGCTCGATTTTTTTTCACTTTTTTTTTTCAATCAATTTTTTTTCAAATTTTTTTTTATTTTTTTTGTTACTCCAATACAATAGTAAGCTAAATACAAGGGGAAAAAAAATTAAATTACAACTCAAATTTTTTTTGATTTTTTTTTCACGTTTTGAACCTACTTGCGGCCTTATTACGAACGTCGGCGCTCCTCGTTTTAGTAGCTCTGATACCAAATGATGTGATCCGGCTCGGTTGATTGAGTCGATTCACTTGATTACCCGATCGTCGACGAGAAGTTTGTTCGATTTTGTAGATAGATGGAGTTAGATGATTTTTATAAGCGAAAGGTAGGCAAAATGGGTTCAAAGGATGGGTTTTGGTTTGATGAAAGATAGGTTCGGTTTAACAAAGAATTAAGTTACAAAGATGATAGATATATGGAAATGGATAAAGAACTCAAACTTTAAGAATGATTCAATACTAAAAAGTATTGCCCCGAGTCTTATATTGCTTAAGGTGAATTTTGATGAAGGATAGTGATACGGGGTTGTGCGCGGACCAAGATCGAGTTGCCAAGTCACGGGAAACTCCTACGAAAACCCTAAACAATCAGATCTGAAACGAAACAGAAAAATTAAAAGATTAGAACTTTGAATTTCCAGATCTGAAATAAAATCCCCAAATCAGCAAAGAATCAAATTGAGAATAGAAATAAGTGTTAGGGTTCTTGAAACCCTCAAGGAGATTGTGATTCTGCCCAATTGAACACCAAGATAGTTTTCCCCAAATTTCGACAATCTAATTTCACCCAAAAAGAGTATGGAAAAACCCTAGAAATTGGGGATTTTTGGGCTGATTCCTTAAGATAGAAAAAGGCTGAAAACACAATAAGAACAGAAAATAGATTAGATAATGATTCAGCACAAGTAGAAATAAAGAAAGAATTGACAGTAAGAAATTAAAAGATAAGTCCTAAGAAGCCTTGAAATCTCGAAAGATCTCACAACTCCCTTCAAACGGCTCTAATCTCCCCTCCAAAGAATATCAATGGCAAGAAGAAGGTTGAAGATGGCTCCCACAATCACAAGATTGTTAAAACAACTTCTAAAGAAAACTCAAGAGAGAAATCTTGGAGAAAACTCAAAGAAAATTCTGCTCTCAACAAATCTAAAATTTTAATAATAATGATAAGTGTTTAACAAGGTGGACAGCCATGCCTTTAAATAGGCCTTATAACTAGTCCTAATCTAATTAGAAAACTAAAATAAAAAAAACTCCTAATTATTTTAATATGGAAATTTGGTCAAAGGTCATTTTATCTGGGACTCTTGGACTGAATATTGACATAAAAATTTAAACTAAGTAAATAAATAAATAAATAAATAAATAAATAAAAATAAAACTTTACAACTTGGGCCACTTTGACAATTTGGCCTGATTTTCAACTAAGTATGGATGGATGATGTGAGCACACCCGGGGCATCCTCGAGTGCAAACCAAGATCTAAACGACCTACCTAAAGGACCTATAACTCAAGCTTATGCTAAACATTTCCTAGAAGCTATTTTAGCTTCTAATGCAAAACCTTGGTTCGAAACAAGGGCCAAAGCTCACAAAATCAGCTTGAAGCAACTATCCAAAGGACCCGTACATTGTTGGCAAGCTGATCCTAGCTCATTTCTAGCTCCTCGAGCACCGTCCAGCTCAACTCAGCTCATTTGAGCTTGTTTCAGCTCGTTTGAGCTCAACCGAGCTTACTTTCAGCTCATTCTTTCTTTCTTTCAATAAACTAAGTCTTAATTTAGTTTATAATTAAGTTTGCTACAGCTCATGCCGAAACCCCTAGCTCAATTTCAATTCATTAAGTGTTTTGACTATTTTTGAGCTAGCTGAATTTATTATAAGTTGACTTATAATTATTGTGTTCAAATTTAGTTAGTGATATTAAGTTATTTAGTTATTATTTTAAATTATAATTATATGAATAGTTGTGTGTTATTTAATTATGTTATTTACTTTTGTAGGTTAGCCGAATTTGGAAGATACATTCATGGCATTTAATGCAAGGTCCATGGGAAAGTTAATTGAACGGGAGGATACATGCATGGACCGGTTCAATGTTTGGAGGACATACATTCATGTACATGGAAGGTTAATGCATATTGAAAGGTGCATCTCCCTTGGACGGCACACATGCATGAATGGGGGGTAATCAATGCAAGTGCATGTATGGCTAGGTTCAAGGCCCCTTCCAAGTTCCATGTACAATCGATGCATGTGGGAGGACCCTTGGAGTTTCCTAAGCACCTATTCGGCCAAGAGACACCCTTTGGGAGTTTCATGCATCCCATGGCCGAACCTAGACAATCCCATTGGCTTCCAAAGTTTGCTCATGCATGAAGGTTCCCATTCATCTCCCATTCGGCCGAACATGGACAAGGACACCATTGGTCATTTTTCTAGAAGGTTCATGTCTTAATTTAGGTTCATTACTTAATCATTAAGTTCATGAATGGACTATTCGGTTAGCATAAGAAACTAGTATAAATAGTTTGTTGATTTCATTTGTAAAGGACTTTTGACTTTTGATCATTTGAATGAACTTTGTTCAAAGAGTGAGTTTTCTCCTCTCTAAATTTGTACGAGTTTCGATCTGACTTATCTAGCGTGCTAGTGGCGTCTATCGTTCTCTTTTGAACTTATCACCTTGCTTTGGTGTGGCGTTCAACCTTCTACAATTCCGCAATCCCACCTTGAACCGAATAGAAATCGGGGTGACACTTTTAGTGTTGAATCGTTTCTGGTGTTTAAGCTCATTTATCCATTCCACCGACTATCCTAGATTTTACCCAACTATAATATCATTTTACAAAACCGAGCCTTCATTTATCAACTTCCATTTTTCTTATTTTTATACTTAAATCGAGCCTACTACCCTTATAAATTTACCATCACCTTAGAAAGCTTCCGCATCTTTAGCCTTATTTCATCCTATTTCCGATAACTCAACTATTCCTCGTCGACGATCGGGCGATCAAGTGAATCGACTCAATCAACCGAGCCGGATCACATCAATGGATTTCTTGATTGGGCTGGAATTTTGCTTATTGGGCCTCGCCTTCAAGAATTTGGGCTTTTGTGACTCGTATCATTCCCCCCTTCCTCAAAAAGATTCATCCTTGAATCTGAAAAATCAAATGAACTCGACTTTCCTCTATCGAACGGGACTAATGGCAATTGAGTCCACTGAGAAGAATAGCCATGAGATAGTAAATAGCAACGGAAATAAGCTTGTAGTCCAATCATAAGCATAATAGAACAGGTATAACGCATGTGAATGGACAGATTCAGATTACCATGCAAACAATCTAATTTACTCACCACTGCCTCGTCAAATATTTGAAACAAAGATGGACATGTTTTAAGGCATTCAGTCGTCTCACATTGTTCCCATAAACCATGAATAAATTGCGAGTAATAAATCAAATGGTAAACATAATCGTCACAAGTAGGTATTTGAAAAGATTCACATGGTTCACAGAGTTGCATAATCATACCATGCATTAATCGACGGTCTATAGATTCACTCACACATGCATTATCAAAAACAAGAATCTTTTTATCAACCATCAAAACAGATAGATCATCAATAAATAAAATAGGACAGTCAAGCACGTTTCGATCTAAGTGTTCATCAACACGATCTTTATCACTATCCGAGGAGTACAAAAGTGTTTCAAAGGTTTCAAGCATCTTACCTCGATAAGCAGAAGAATAAGGGTCGATTTTACCTTTTTCATTTAAAACAAACCTTCGCTCATCGGGGGCATAGTGTAGTCGAATCTTCGTTGTTGAGTTAACGTTTGTCAAATGGAACTCAAACTTCATGTACAACCACATAAACTGTTTAAGGCACGAATATAAATTGAAAACAAATTTGGAAAATTTTGTTACCTTATTCTCCAAAACAGATTTGGACAAATTCAAGGATTTTACACAAGGTAAATCAAGAGAATAACAAATCACGCTTCTTTTCGTAATGACTTTATCAACGACAATCGAAGAGTAACAATTAATCGGATCAAAATGAGGGGATCTTTTAAGAACTAAGTCACCAAAAGTTTTATCAATAATTTTCAAATCTGCATTGGACTCGATTTCTAAAATTTCCTTACCTCGCTTACCTTCGGGATCATGTAGTATGATTTCATCTTTGCTTAAGTTGATCGTATGAAAGCGTCTTTCATTTGAGAGGTATTGAAGTTGAAAGTTATCTTTCGATCTTTCGGGAACCTGAAAAGTAGCAACACAAGAAAAATTCATATCTTGGTTTGTGGAAACATTCCTCACTACCCTTTCCACGTCTTTTTCTTTTGTTTCTTTTTCTAATTCATTTTCTCTTCTTTCTTCAATTTCTTTTTCACTCTCAATCTCTTTTTGCTCTTTTTCATTCTCTTTTTCTTTTTCCTCACTTGTTTTAACAGAATTTTTCAGTTTGATTTGGTCCTCATGGACTTGTTCCAGAGTGAGCGGCACTAAGGTGAGTTTATTTCCTTGATGCTTGAAAGAATACCTATTGGTACGACCATCGTGAGTTTCTTTCCTTGATGCTTGAAAGAATACCTATTGGTACGACCATCGTGAGTGACTTTTCGATCCAGTTGCCACGGTTCTCCTAGCAACAAATGGCAGGCTTGAATAGGCATTACGTCGCACACAACTTCGTCTTGATACTTACCGATAGAAAAGGCGATGCGCACTTGTTGAGTGACCCTAAATTGGCCTTCGTTGCTAAGCCCTTGTAGTTGATAAGGTTGTGGATGCTTGGTAGTGGTTAAGCAAAGCTTTTCCACCATCGTCGTGCTGGCTATGTTCGAGCAACTTTCACCATCAATAATAACTCTACAAAGCTTACCTTGTACGTGGCAGCGAGTATGAAAGAGATGTTCTCGTTGCTGCTCGCTCTTTGGTTTTGCCAAAGATGATTGTCCATGATCATGACAATCATCATCCATTCTAGGGACACGTTGAGGGTTGCACCTATGGGCTGGTTATCCCTATCTTCCTTAATTGGATCTCGATATTGATGTTTTTGATTCACTCGTACCTCATTCAAAGTAGTATTCAATGCTTGAAGTGTAGCATTTATTTGTGTGATTGCAGCAGTATGTCTGTCTAACTGTTGTTGGACTTTCATAAGTGCATCATTATTATCACCTTTAGACATCTTCAACACCTGTAAACAATAAACACTCAACACTCAAAAATAAAAGTTAGCAAACCTCACCATTAATCACTCAAAAAGAAAAATCAAATTCTCAATGAGGTCGAATTCAATCTTGTGAGTTCTTTATCAGAGTTTATATCAACCAATTAGAGAGTGTGAACCAAACTACCAAAGAATCCTAATTTGCACTAGGATGCCAAAAACTGACGAGACACCAAGTGATTCGTGTTGCACCGAGGAAGGATTGTGCACACGTTTAAATCCTACTAACACAAGAAACAAGAAGGTGTTAGATATTTAAAAGGATAATAAAAAGCAAACAAATGAAAACCTACAGCTAAGAATCAATAAAAATTGCTGAAAACAGAAAACCCGAAAAACTGTGGAGTAACTTGACAACTTCGTTCGAGGTGTTCCCGATCTCAAAAAATCACAAAATTAAATCTTGAATGTCCTTAAATATTTAATTTTTGATCTGGAAAGTTTGGGCACCAAACTCAACCCGCTGAATTTTTTTAATTTTTATTGGATTTCGTCTTTTTTTCGATTTTTTGACTTTTTTGACTGATTTTTTTGTAGGAATAAATTTTTTATATTCAATCACAGTGCCACAAATATGTATGTAAAATTTCAGATCAATTTGACAACGTTTACCCACTCAAATAAAATTTTTTTGAAAGATTTTTCTGGGTAAAACTGCTGTTTTTGCTTTTAAATATTGAGATCAGTTTAGAAATCAACCAAGAACACCCAAAACGCCCAAAATCTGATACCAAATGGTACGGGGTTGTGCGCGGACCAAGATCGAGTTGCCAAGTCATGGGAAACTCCTACGAAAACCCTAAACAATCAGATTCGAAACGAAACAGAAAAATTAAAAGATTAGAACTTTGAATTTCCAGATCTGAAATAAAATCCCCAAATCAGCAAAGAATCAAATTGAGAATAGAAATAAGTTTTAGGGTTCTTGAAACCCTCAAAGAGATTGTGATTCTGCCCAATTGAACACCAAGATAGTTTTCCCCAAATTTCGACAATCTAATTTCACCCAAAAAGAGTATGGAAAAACCCTAGAAATTGGGGATTTTTGGGCTGATTCCTTAAGATAGAAAAAGGCTGAAAACACAATAAGAACAGAAAATAGATTAGATAATGATTCAGCACAAGTAGAAATAAAGAAAGTATTGACAGTAAGAAATTAAAAGATAAGTCCTAAGAAGCCTTGAAATCTCGAAAGATCTCACAACTCCCTTCAAACGGCTCTAATCTCCCCTCCAAAGAATATCAATGGCAAGAAGAAGGTTGAAGATGGCTCCCACAATCACAAGATTGTTAAAACAACTTCTAAAGAAAACTCAAGAGAGAAATCTTGGAGAAAACTCAAAAAAAATTCTGCTCTCAACAAATCTAAAATTTTAATAATAATGATAAGTGTTTAACAAGGTGGACAGCCATGCCTTTAAATAGGCCTTATAACTAGTCCTAATCTAATTAGAAAACTAAAATAAAAAAAACTCCTAATTATTTTAATATGGAAATTTGGTCAAAGGTCATTTTATCTGGGACTCTTGGACTGAATATTGACATAAAATTTAAACTAAGTAAATAAATAAATAAATAAATAAAAATAAAAATAAAAATAAAACTTTACAACTTGGGCCACTTTGACAATTTGGCCTGATTTTCAACTAAGTATGGATGGATTTCTTGATTGGGCTAGGATTTTGCTTATTGGGCCTCGCCTTCAAGAATTTGGGCTTTTGTGACTCGTATCAGATAGAAGCGGACCTTGACCCGTTACCTATATGGAGGTAAGAACCAAAGGTATAGGAAGATGGTTGAACGCCACACCGATTCGGTGATAAGTTCAATGGAGTTCGGATTGACACCACTAGCAAGCTAGTTAAGTCGCTTCGAGACTCGAACGAAAGAAGAGAGGAGGTAACCTCACAAGAACAAAAGTTCTATTAAGTTTAATTGATCAAATTCTGTAACCTTTTTACAAAGAGAAAAGAACTATTTATAGATTACATTAGATAGCCAAATAGACTAAGTAAATTCGGCTTTAATTGAATTAAACTAATCTAGAAATGTATCTTTAAAGGCTATGTCCAAATTCAGCTGAATGGTACTTCAATGGGGCAGCTTCATGGCTAAGGAAATGAACTTGAAGGCTTGGTGAATGTATGGGAGAGCAATGGACATGTCTAGGTTCGGCCAAGGTGTGAATGGACACTCCAAGAGATGCCTTTTGGCCGAATAGGTACTTAGGAGATCAATGGACAGCAACCGATGCATGTAAGTGAACATTCATGCATTCTTCCATTCATTGTATTAAATCATTCATGCATCATCCTTACGTTCATTGAACCAGCCCATTCATGAATCATCTTTAATTGTGTTCCCACATCATGCATTGTAAGTAGACGTTCATGCACCTAGCTTGAATGAATCTCCACATTCGGCTGTACCTACATGAAACATGAACAAATTAATTAAAATAGATATATTAATTAACACATAAATTTAAAATAGACAAAAATAAAGTCTTAAGCTAAACATATTAAATTCGACTAAGACAACTTTAAAAACATGAAATAAATCAAAACATAATTATGAGCTGTAATAACTTAAACTAAGTTAATAAAATACTTTAATTATTCAACCAATAAAATAAATGAGCTGAATTGTAGCTAAATTAAGCTCGATTGAGCTGAAATGAGCTCAATTGAGCTGGTCGGAGTTGAAACGAGCTAGAAAAGCTAAAATGGAGCTAAAATTAGCTTGCACTAAGGTGCATGGTTTCTTCAAGGAGTTGGATCGAGCTTCCTCATCTTCAACAAGCTGATTCTCCTTCCAAAACTTGAACAACAAAGCTGAAACAACTTCATGAAATCGCTTGGACCTAGCTCAGGTCATTGGCCCCTTTGGAAGCTCGAGGGAATCAAGACGAGGACTTGATGGGGCTTGGGGCGCGGTCACATCATATTTTGTGCATTCATGTATTTGACAAATACATGAACTTGTAAACACCCTGAATCTGGTCATACATGCACCTAATTAAATGTTGTTCATTCATGCATGTGGGATGTCCAAAAGAGATGTTTCTTCAAGCATTCATTGCGCCGTCCATGAGCATTGTACCTACAAGAAATAAAACAATTCATAAGACATCATGTGAACACACATAAATTCAGCACAATGTGAACACATTTAAGTTATGTGATATCTATGACATATTAATAACAAATATTAATATAAGACAAGTTTAATGCTTAAATAAATATGTGCAAATTTTATTTAATGCATTAAAGACAAAACTGAGTTAAACTAAAATGAGCTAAGCTTTAGCTCGTGAGCTAAAGTTGAGCTGAGATTAAACTCCTAAGCTGAAGTTGAGCTAAGGTTTAGCTCGTGAGCTAAATATGAGCTAGGAGTGAGCTTGGTTTAGCTCAGGCAAGTTGGATTGAGCTCGAATAAGCTGGATTTGAGCTGGATGGAGCTCGTGGAGCTGGAAACGAGCTTGGATCAGCTTGCCAACATGTCAATGCTCGGCTTGACAGGCTTGTTCGATGAAGTTCGCGGGGCGTGCTCGTATCATCCCCCCTCTTTTAGGCGACTTGTCCTCAAGTCGAGCTGTTTGTCCATGGGAGAACTTTGACTCGTGCATGGCTTTCCTCGATCAAATGGGATGGAAGATGTCACACAAACCAGAAAAATTCTTACCATAGCCAGTAAAAAGAAACTCAAAGGAGTCAGATTCAAATGTGTTCGATAGTTCATAAAAGATTCATTCAATCGAACATATGCCAAAAATCTGAATAGGTCAAAGCAAGCATACGTAAATTTATCGAAGAGTTTCGTTAGACCATCGTTGCAAACATGAAAACTAAGTTGGATCAAGGGATAATTGGTTGAAAATGATGGCAGGCACTTAAACACATTATTCCTCATCCAAAACCTTTTAATTTCTTTAATCGAATATAGAAACTCATTTGGTCCTTTGTCTTGCTCATGCAAGGTATGCCATGGCCAAAGGTATGCTAACTCTTCTTTTCGTTTTTGAACAACATGAGGAGTGTCTCCAAATTCCAACATAATAATCACATCATTACAATGCCAAAAGGAAAAATCCATCTCATCACAGTATAAATAATTTCCAAATAACAAATCAAGGGAATTTTCAACTTCAATCGAATTGAGCAAAGATATTTGAAAATTTTCAGATGACTTACCTTGACGAATATGAAGAGAAGAAAATTGAGGATTGGGTTTACCTTTCTCGGTCAAAATGAATCTTCTCTCTTTGGATAGATAACGTAAGACAAACCTATTACTCTGATAAATTTGAATAGGTGGTGACGCACCATGACTGTCTTGCTCCTCGAGGGGTGGAATTCACAAAAATGAGAATGGTTAGTATTATCGAAAACTATGGACTTAAATGGACAAGGAAAGTTACCATGGAAATTTGATTCAATTCCAAAAACATAGGTTGACCTTACCTTCTCGAAATGAAACGAAAATTCCAGATGTGGCCAAGCAAGGTGATTAGCAAACGAATCAAAATTGAAACCCAAATCATTGAATTTCACCTTCTTATCAAAAGTTCGAACATCAAGCAAACATAATTTGAATGCAAATGATGCAAAATGCTTAATGTTTCCGTAAAATAAATTCATGTAGCAAATACCAGGCTTGAACACACATACTTGATTAGGAATTCCAACAAGCAACATATTAGAAGAAGATATAATCAACTCACCACACGAATTATATTTCACTAGTTTAAACACACATGTTGAATTGACAAAACAGATCATACCAATATGCAAAAGGTTCATGCTTCAAGAGTATCAATCGAGAATGCAAATCACTACATGGAAATTTCGCACAAAAACTCAAAGATTGTCCATGAAGAACACAATTGCACATATCATGTGAAGATCTTTTAACATGGATGCCAAACAAAGAATTTTTAAAGAACATGCAAACAGGCAGATTTATCACAAATCAATTGAGCAGGCATATTTAAACATAAAGTTTTGACACATGAGTTCAAAAAGTTTGCAGGGTCATATCAAAATTTTTAAGTGACAGACTTTGATCAAACACATTCAAAATTCGCTTAGAGCAAACTAATCCAATGTTGTCAACAAATTTGCCAATGTAGTAATTGTCATAAGAAAAGCTGTATATGGTACCTTTTAAAACAAATTCGTTAACAATAGTAAGTGAACAAAAATTAGCCAAATCAAGTGACTTTGATTCGATAAACAAAGAATCCTTACCTTCGATCGCAAGTGGGTGGTTGTCATTTGTGAACTTACCTTTTTCGAACAACCTAAAACACCTCTCATTTGGAAGGTAATGTAGATGGAATTGGTCACACAAACCTCTAGGAACCTGAAAAGTTAATTCACAAGAAGATCGAACATGTGGGTTAGTAGAAATAATCCTCACTTGCTCACTTGTTTTCCCACTCGATTCTTTTTCTTCTGAATCACTCGTTTCTTTTATTTCAATTTCTTTCTCTGTAATCTCTTTTTCAATTTCTTTTTCAACTTCTTTTTCTCTCTCAAATTTCTTTTCATTCTCTTTTTCAATCTCATTTTCTTTTTCATTTTCTTTTTGCTTTTCAAAGGCTTTTTCAAAGGCTTTTTCAAGTTCTCTCAAGATTCGCTCATTTTCTCTCTTACTTGCCTCTTGCCTCTCTTTTCTTTTTATTTCATTTTCTTTTTCTTCTTTTGCTTTTGCTTTTTCTTTTCTTTTCTTTGTTTTCTCTTTACAAGAATGTACAAAAGAACGATGAGAATACAAATCTTGTTCGAAAGATGAAGAACTATTTGCATATGATTCACAATCAAAACTTCATGAAGAATACTCTGAGTAAGATTTCTTTGAAGATTAAATGATTTTTATATTGTAAATGGATCCCGATCCAGCTGTGGTAGATGAAGCAGAGAGTAATGCGCCAGCTCCGGCTGAAGGGGCAGCGCCGACTGAAAACCCACCTCCTACTGTTTGTCAGGGAGGAGGAAAAGGGATCGGGAAGCCTTTCTCCAAATGATGAGTGCATGGTACACTGAGTTCATTCGTACGAACCCAAATGTACGACCTCCCCCACCTCCCCCAATTCCTTAACCTATGCCTCCGATGCTCAGGGAGTGGATATGATAAAATTTCACAGAACCCCCGTTGACAGAATTCGTAAACAAGGGGCTGAAGAATTTAGAGCAAATATTGATGATGATGCAGAGAAAGCAGAGTTCTGGCTTGAAAATTCTATCCGGGTATTTGATGAATTATCTTGTACACCTGAAGAATGTTTGAAATGTGCTACATCTTTGTTGAGAGATTCAGCCTATAATTGGTGGAAGACTTTGATTTCAGTAGTACCGAAAGAGAGGGTAACCTGGGAATTCTTTCAAAAAGAGTTTCGGAAGAAATATATTAGTGAAAGATTTATTGATCAGAAATGTAAAGAGTTTCTTGAGCTGAAGCAAGGTAATATGACAGTCTCAGAATATGAAAGAGAGTTTGTTCGATTGAGTAAGTATGCTAGGGAATATGTTCCTACAGAAGCCAAGATGTGCCGACGATTTGAAGATGGGCTTAACGAAGACATTAAGGTATTTGTTGGGATCCTTGAACTAAAAGAAATGGTGGTATTGTCGATCGAGCTTGCAAGGCTGAAGAATTACTAAAGGAAAAGAAAAAGGTAGAATCTGAAACACGAAATTGGAAGAAAAGACCAATGAGTAATGCACCCTCACAGCAAACCGGAAAGTCAAGAAATATGAATCCTCGTTCCCAAGTTTCAGCTGGGCAATCATATGGAAATTTTAAGAAGTGAAATGTGGTTCCTAAATCTCAGACTGCTTCTGCGGCTAGTGTGGGAAATACGAGATTTGTTAAACCTGAGTGCCAGCGGTGTGGTAGAAATCATTTTGGTCCGTGCAGAGTAAATGAGTGTTTTCGATGTGGTTCTCCAGATCATTTTATTAGAGACTGCCCAGAGAGAGCTGAGAAAGAAAAATTTCAGAATGTAAAATCTAGTGGTGCAGACTCGAGGGGAAGGTATCCGAGAAAAGCTGGAAGTGAAACAAGCAGTAAGAATGTAGCCAGAGATGCAGCAGTTAGATCTGAAGGAAGAGCTCCGGCTAGAACCTATGCTATTAAAGCGCGTGAAGATGCTTCCTTACCCGATGTGATTACCGGTACATTTTCTCTTTATGATATTAATGTTATTGCTTTGATTGATCCCGGTTCTACTCAGTCATATGTATGAATGAAACTGGTGTCTAGTATGAATATACCTGTTGAGAACACAAAATTTATGATTAGAGTGTCGAACCCGTTAGGCAAATGCATGATAGTTGATAAAGTATGCAAGAAATGCCCTTTAATGATTCGGGGTCATTACTTTTCGGCCGACTTAATGTTGTTGCCGTTTGATGAATTTGATGTTATTTTGGGTATGGATTGGTTGACATTGCATGATGCTATAGTAAATTGCAAAGAAAAGGTTATAGAATTAAAATGTGAAAGTGGTGAAATCTTGCGGGTTGAACCAGACAAATCAGAGGCAATATTTAGTACGATTTCTTCGATGTCGGCTCAGAGATATTTGAGAAAGGGTTATGAAGCTTATTTGGCGTATGTAATTAATACAAAAGAAGTTGAAAAGAAAGTTGAATCAGTGCCGGTTGTGTGTGAATTTGCGAATGTATTTCCAGAAGAATTGCCGGGTTTGCCTCCAGTCAGGGAAGTAGAATTTGGTATAGATTTGATACCGGGAACAGCTCCGATCTCGATTGCTCCATATAGAATGGCACCAACAGAGTTGAAAGAATTAAAGTCGCAGTTGCAAGAGTTGACTGATAAAGGCTTTGTGAGACCGAGTTTTTCACCTTGGGGTGCTCCCGTGTTATTTGTGAAAAAGAAGGATGGTTCTATGAGATTATGTGTTGATTATCGGCAGTTAAACAAGGTGACAATCAAAAACAAGTATCCATTACCGAGAATTGATGATTTGTTTGATCAGCTAAAAGGAGCGACATGGTTTTCAAAGATTGACTTGAGATCTGGGTATTATCAGCTGCGAGTGAAAGAGTCAGATGTGCCTAAAACTGCTTTTAGAACAAGGTACAGTCATTATGAATTTTTAGTTATGCCATTCGGGTTGACGAATGCTCCTGCTGTGTTTATGGACTTAATGAATCGCATATTTCGGCCTTACCTGGACAGATTTGTTGTGGTGTTTATAGATGATATTTTAATTTATTCAAAAGATGAGACAGAGCATGCTGAGCATTTGAGGATAGTTTTGCAAACTTTGAGAGATAAGCAGCTGTATGCTAAGTTTAGTAAAAGTGAATTTTGGCTTCGGGAAGTTGGATTTTTGGGTCATATTGTTTCAGGTGATGGTATACGGGTTGATCCTAGTAAAATTTCAGCCATTGTTGATTGGAAACCACCGAAAAATGTAACTGAAGTTAGGAGTTTCTTGGGGCTAGCTGGGTATTATCGGCGGTTCGTAAATAAATTTTCTATAATTGCTGCTCCTATGACTAGACTATGATGCGATCCCGGTCGCATCATGTTTCGGTACATCTCGACTACATCGAGATTGGCCTAAACTCGAGGGGCCCAAATGCAAAATGAGACCTTTAAATTCATTTATGCTGTTGGAATAAAGACTTGATTTATCTTAGTTACTTTAGTCTTTAATTATGTCTTATTTATTAAATACATATTTTAATTATGACATGCATTATGTGTTCTGCATTTAATAAAGTCATACATTATGTGACTCCGATGTTAGTTTAAGTCAGCTTCATTAAATTAAGTCTTGCATTAAGTAACTCATTTGTTCATTTAGTTTGCATTTTAAACCATGCATTTAAGCATCTTAGTTTAATAAATGAGTTGCTGGACATTTATTCAACTAGTTTAATTAATAAGTGTTTTTGTTGAACTTTATTTAATAGTTGCTTCTTTAAATAATCTAGTTCCTAGGATAATTTATTGATGCATGAATTTAAGTTCATTTAATAATGCTTCTCTTAATTAAACTTGTTGCTGGAATAAATGATGCATAAGTGTTAGTTCATTTATTTAAGTTAGTTGTTAATTTGTTTTAAGCTTAATAAATGAATAAATGTGACGGTTACATGTGTTAATTGCAGGTGACTTTTTAGCTCCCATCTATTATTATTAAAGGCTGTTATGCATTCAATAAGGTGACTTTTCAAGAGATTTTAGTTACAAAAGAGAGGGTTGTTACAAAGAGGCTTTAAATATCATTAAGAAGTTGTTTCTATCAATTAAAGGAGAGCATTATCCTTCTTTAAATTAGGCAGCAACTTTGTTTCATCTTCCATAACCGTTTGCTTCATGAGTAATCACTACATGCATTCAATTCTCCATCAAAGAAGCTGGTGTCTTTTCGGTTGCTCATGGAGACTTCAAAAGACTTTACTTTTTGGACATTTTTGAATGATATTCTGCCAAATTTGTGAGGCAAACTTTTCTCTGTTTTCGTTCAAAGATTTGTTGGCTACCTAGTGTTCTAGTTGTGTCATCCATTTTCTTTGTTGAAAACTGAACTTATCACTACTCGTAGTGTGGCGTTCAAACATACCAAGGTTCCTACTTTGCTAAGTAGCAGGTCGAGGTTCTCATATTCTCCATCCGACCACCTTGAAAACTTATAAACATTTGGGTCAATATTTTCTAATATTGGTTCGTGTTTGTTTTTGAGATCATTTTCATTTCCATTCCATTCCATCTTTTCGTTTCATTATAACCAAACCTACAAAAACTTTATATCCATAAACCCATCTACACAAACTTCATATCCATAAACCCATCTTTGAATCCTTTTACATAGCTTCCGCCATTATTTACGTTAAAACATCCTTTTGAACAAATCGAACGCTATTCCTTCGTAGACGGTCGGGCAAACTCACATACGACTCGACTCACCCCGAGGCAGATAGTATCAGACTACTCCGAAAGGATGTTAAATTTGAATGGACGGAAGAATGTCAACAGAGTTTTGAAGAATTGAAAAAGTTATTAACTGAAGCACCAGTGTTGATACAACCCGAATCAGGTAAAAAATTTGTGGTGTATAGTGATGCTTCTCTAAATGATTTGGGGTGTGTCCTCATGCAAGAAGGAAAAGTGGTGGCTTATGGTTCGAGGCAGTTAAAACCTCATGAGAGGAATTATCCTACTCACGATTTGGAATTGGCTGCAGTGGTGTTTGCTTTGAAGATTTGGCGACATTATTTGTATGGTGAAAAGTGCCGAGTATATATCGATCACAAAAGTCTTAAATACTTGATGTCACAAAAAGACTTGAATTTGAGACAGCGAAGATGGTTAGAGTTATTGAAAGATTACGAGCTTGTTATTGATTATCATCCGGGAAAAGCGAATGTGGTTGCCGATGCTTTAAGCAGAAAGTTGTTGTTTTCTTTGAGAGTTATGAACGCTCAGTTGAAAATTTCAGATGACGGTTCGATTCTAGCAGAGTTAAGAGCAAGACCGATGTTTTTACAAGAGATTTCTGAAGCTCAAAAAAAGGATCAAGATTTGCTAACCAAAAGAAAACAGTGTGAAGCTGATACGGGATCAGATTTCAGAATCGGTTCTGATGGTTGTTTGATGTTTAAAAATCAGATTTGTGTACCGAAAAATGATGAGTTGATTCAAAAGATTTGTTTGGCGGTTCATCCGGGCAGTACGAAGATGTATAATGACTTAAAGAAAATGTACTGGTGGAGTGGAATGAAAAGAGATATTTCCGAGTTTGTATCAAAGTGCTTAGTTTGTCAACAAGTGAAAGCTGAACACCAGGTACCTTCGGGATTACTTCAGCCTATTATGGTTCCTGAATGGAAATGGGATAGGATTACTATGGATTTTATATCAAGGTTGCCGTTAACTCCAGGGAAGAAAAATGCAATCTGGGCAATAGTTGACAGACTGACTAAATCGGCTCATTTTATTCCGGTACGTACAGATTATTCTCTTAATAAGTTGGCTGAATTGTATATCCGAGAGATTGTTAGACTTTATGGGATACCTTTGTCAATCATTTCGGATAGAGATCCGAGGTTTACCTCACGGTTTTGGCAAAAGTTGCAAGAGGCATTAGGTACAAAGTTAAATTTCAGCACTGCCTTTCATCCACAAACTGATGGACAATCAGAGAGAGTAATTCAGATTCTTGAAGACATGCTCAGATGTTGCGTATTGGAATTTCAAGATAGTTGGGAAAGGTACTTACCATTGGTAGAATTTGCTTATAATAATAGTTATCAGACAAGTTTGAAGATGGAACCTTATGAAGCATTATATGGTCGTAAATGTCAGACGCCATTGTATTGGACTGAACTCAAGGAAAATCAGATTTATGGAGTTGATTTAATAAAAGAAACCGAAGAAAAGGTGAAAGTGATTCGAGATTGTTTGAAAGCTGCTTCAGATAGACAGAAATCTTATGCGGATTTGAAACGAAAAGAAATGGAGTTTCAAGTTGGTGATAAGGTATTTTTGAAAGTGTCTCCATGGAAGAAAGTCCTTAGAGTTGGACGAAAGGGCAAGTTAAGTCCGCGTTTTATTGGACCGTATGAAATAATTGAAAAAGTTGGACCGGTAGCATATCGGCTAGCGTTACCACCCGAATTAGAGAAGATTCATGATGTGTTTCACGTATCTATGTTACGCCGGTATCGTTCGGATCCTTCACATATAATTTCACCGACAAAAATTGAACTGCGACCGGATATGACTTATGAAGAAGAACCGGTTAAGATTTTAGCTTGAGAAGTTAAACAACTAAGAAATAAAAGTGTTGCACTTGTGAAAGTGTTGTGGCAAAAGCATGGGGTAGAAGAGACTACATGGGAACCTGAAGAAACTATGAGAAACCAATATCCACACCTGTTTACCGGTAAGATTTTCGAGGACGAAAATCCTTAAAAGGGGGAGAGTTGTAATATCCTGAATTAGGGCTTAATCAGAATAGTGGTTTCGTGACCACAAATTCGAGATAGAAATAATTATTTTATAATTATTTTGATGATTATGATATGATTGCATGATTGTGTGAAAATTTCATGATGAAATTCTATGTCTAAAGTGCTTAAATTGAAAGTAGGGACTAAATCGAATAAGTTGCAAAACTTGCATTCTAGAAGTTTTTAGTATGAAATTGTTTTGGAATATTAATCAGGAGGTCTTAAACAGCAATTTGACCAATTTTAAGTTCATGGACAAAATTAGGACATGGAAGGAATTTTTGGAAAGTTTAGTAGTAAGGGTATTTTGGTCATTTAGTTATTAAAATGAATTAAAAACAAAATTAAAAGCCAATTTTTGTCCATCTTCTTCATTAGGCCGAAATTTCAAGGGTTCTCCATATCTAGGGTTTGTTTCAAGCTTCCAAGCTCCATAGTAAGTGATTCCAAGCCCCGTTTTTAATGTTCTTTACGTTTTTGGAATCCCGGTAGCTCGATTAAGCTTATGTTAGCAATAATTCAACCTAGGGTTTATATTTGGAAAAATACCCATAGGTGAAATTCGTGTATTTTGATGTTTTATGATAGAATATGAGGTTTTAAATTATATTAGACAACTTGTGCTACTCGGTTTTGAGTGAAAACGAGTAAAAGGGCTTAATCGGCAAAAATACCTAATAGTCACAAGTATATGTTAGAGAGAGAATTTGATGTTGCCATAGAAGGGAAAAGTGATCAGCATGTTATAAAACATAAGAATAAGGAATAAAGTTTAATTCCTGAGCCTAGGGGCAAAAGTGTAATTATGCAAAAGTTTAGGGGCAAAAGTGTAATTTTTCCAAAGTTCTTATTAAATGCTGTTTTGATGAATATATGTATTAAATAAGATTAATTTGGCATTATAGATCAAGAGAAACGAGATTCAAGTCGCGATCGAGGAAAAGAAAAGATTGTGGACTAAATTGCAAAATCTTTATATTTTGGTACCAAGGTAAGTTCATGTGTAAATAATGTAGCATAATTGTTATTTTTAAGTTATTGATGTTAATTATATGATACGCTGATTTTTAATCGTGAAATATTATGCTTTGTGTTTAATGTTGAGTAATATGCAAATCATGTTTACTACTTGATAAATATGAATTGCTACCGAGTATCGGTTCCGATATTCCATGGAAGACGACAAATGTGAGATCGAGGGAAAAAGCCCGTTTGAACCTTAGGAATAGATTAGGATACAAGTGACATGTCACTAGGATGGTTGAGCATCCGAACTCGTTGAGTTGAGTCCGAGTTCACCTATGGATGCGAATGTCCGAACTCGTTGAGTTGAGTCTGAGTTCGTGAGATGTAACTAGGCATCCGAACTCGTTGAGTTGAGTCCGAGTTCACTTATGGATGTGAATGCCCGAGCTCGTTGAGTTGAGTCCGAGTTCACTTAGGGGCGGGTTACATGATTCCTTGATTACATATGAGGCACTTATGTGCAAATTATCCGTGTATCCGAGTTGTATTCCGATGTGTTCAACGGGTGAAATTTCTAGTGAAATGGAAGAACACTTAAGATGCAAGTGACGTTTTGGTAAGTGTTGTGAAATGGACACTTTGGACAGGTATGTTCTTAACCCTCAGGTTGAAATTAGATACAACAACGATAAGGTGGTAAGATGATGAATGATGTTTAGAAATGTGATATATGTTTTGGTGATACCATGCTAAAGTTGTTTGGTATATTTGTATTGTTATGTTACTTGTTATTTACATATGAACTTTCTAAGCATTTATGCTTACTCCCTCCTCTTTATTTACTGTAGTTTTGAACAAGCCAGCTCGGGAATCGGGACGGGTCGAAGGTTCGATCACACTATCCAAAGGACTTTCATCTGGGTAAATGGCTTGTAAAACTTAAGTATGGCATGTATAGCAATATACTTATTTTGTGTAAATAATTTTATGATATGGCCATGTTTGGTTGAGAAAATGTTTGATATTGATAAGTCATGGTGATGGCTAATTTAGATCACGTTTGATATTATGGAAGTTTAATAGGTTATCTAGTTCATAAAAATTCATGGAAAGATGAAACTTGCCTTAAAACAGAATATTGCTGCAGCAATGACATGAATTTGAAAAATCACTAAAAATAGTATAAATGGAACTAAATAATGAGTAAGTTATTAAATTGAAGCTTAATGAGTCTATTTTCATGTGGATTGAACAAAACAGGCATATAAATTATATTTTATGAGATATTTAAACTTTTGTGAAACAGGGCCAGAGTGATTTCTGGATCCCCTGTTCTGACTTTAAAAATTCATAATAAATTTTTAAAAAAATAATTAGAAGTTTTTCTTTATATGTACAGATTCCTTATTGAGTCTAGTTTTAAGAAAAACAAACCTTGTAGTCATTGAAATTCTGTATAGAGAGATATCTGATTCGTAATACATAGATGTCAGAGCAGTCAAACCCTGAAACAGGGGATACTTTAACTAATAAACTGTACTAATTTTCCCAACCAAAAATTCTAGAAAAAAATTAGTAAATACATATATGAGTCTAGATTTAGGGAAAATTTACAGATCTTGATTTCGAGTTTCATAACTCGAGATATGATTTTTCTTGTAACTGTGATGCGAGTAGCTAGAAAGCTGTGAATGTAGAAACAAATGATTTGAAGTTCTTAAATTGATAAATTATGTTCGGTAACCCCTCAAGCTCGACTCCGGTGATGGTCTCGGGCGTGGGGACGTTACAAGAAATGTGAACAGAATTAATTCAAGCTAATGTGAACACAAATATCAACATTAAATTCGGTTATGACAAATTTATTTATCATCAATAAACACTTTTAAGGCATACTTAATATAACTAATGTGAACTAAATTTAATATGTAGGATATTAATTAACAAATTATTGAACTTATTAAATAAAAAGTCAATAGTAGTCAAATGAATTCAAAGTGAACTCCACGAGCTGATGTTTAATTCATGAGCTAAACTGGAGCTGGGCTTAAACTCGTGAGCTGATAATGAGCTGGTTCCGAGCTAATGAGCTGGTGTGGAGCTACATGGGAGCTAACTTGAGCTGAAGGTGAGCTCGGTGAGCTGAACTGAACTTGTAGAAAGTTCGGCATGGATTCCCAAAATTGCCACCAGCTAGTTCGATAGGTCTAGCATTGACGTCATCCCACACTTGCTGAACTAAAGCTATAACAGCTTCTTTAAATTGTTTTGCACAATCCCTTGTGATCGGCCCTTGAGGTAGCACCATTGGATCTCAGCTTGGACTCGACTTATGGAATAGCGGGATTGTATCACGGGTAGTTGAGTCGAATTCACTTAGTTGCCCGATCGTAGTCGAGAGAGTTGTTCGTGCCTTTAATTTTTAGTAATAGAAGTAAAAAAATAGAATAGGATAAGTGGAAGATTTCGAGAAGTGTAGAATTAGCAATAGGTTCGGCTAAGGGTAGCAAAGATGGATGAAGGATAGAAGGCTCGGTTTGGTTAACAAGAAAGAAATTTGAAATGGGAATGGAAAACGAACTCAACTTCAGGAATGATTCAACACTAAAAAGTGTCACCCCGATTCCTATATGGTTAAGGTGAAAAATATGGATAGATGGATCGGTGAATGCCACACCAAAGCTGGTGATAAGTTCAAACAAGATCGGTAGATGCTACTAGCACAAACTAGATAAGTCTTCGAAACTTGTACGAGATATGAGAGGAAGCAACCTCACAAGAACAAAGTTCATTAAACAAATTGGAAAAAAAGTCCTTTTACAATGAAATCAACAAACTATTTATAGGCAATCATGTAGTAACCGAATGGACAAACTTGCTAGCTTAAAGACTAAGCAAATTCGGTCATGAATTAACTAGAATGTTCTAGAATGAAAACATTAAGTAACTAGTCTTGATTTGGCTGATGGGGATGTGTTTGGACAGCTTCATGTATGAGCTTTAATCACTTGAATGAATGTGCACCTTTGGGAGCTCAACGGGTTGTCTAAGTTCGGCCAAGGTGTGCATGAAACTTCCAAGAGGTGTCTCTTGGCCGAATAGGTGCTTAGAAAACTCCAAGGGTCCTCCCACATGCATCGGTTGTACATGGAACTTGGAAGGAGGCTTGAGCCTAGCCGTACATGCACTTGCATTAATTGTCCTCCATTCATGCATGTGTGCCGTCCAAGGAAAATGTATCTTTGAATATTCATTAACCCTCCATGTACATGAATGTAAGGCTTCCAAACATTGAACCGAAACATGCATGTATCTTCCCGTTCAATGAACATTCCCATACATGCACCTTGTCATGAATGAACCTCCACATTCGGCTAACCTACATAATTAAATAACATAATTAAATAAAATAATTATTCATATAATCATAATTAAGAATAACTAAATTCAGACATATTAATTATAAGTCAACTATTAAATTCGGCTAGCTCAAATAGTCAAAAGCACTTAGTGAGCTAAGTTGAGCTAGGGAATTCGGCATGAGCTGTAGCAAACTTAGTTAAAAACAAAACCAAAACTTAATTTATTAAAATGAAGAAGAAATGAGCTGAAATGGGCTAAATTTGAGCTCAAGCAAGCTAAATCGAGCTCAAGTGAGCTGATTGGAGCTGAATGGTGCATGGGGAGCTGGAGAGGAGTTGAAATCGGATTGCAAAAGGGTGCATGGAGTCTTCAAGGCATTGTCCTTAGCTCCTCCAACGTCATGGACCTTGTTGTCATCCCAAATGCGCAACACCAAGGCTGATAAAGCGTCTTGAATTTGCTTGGTTTGAGCTTGAGTCATGGGGCCTTTTGGAAGCTCAAATAGATCTTGGTTTGCATTAAGGTTGCCCCAGGTGTGGTCACGTCATTCCCCCTGTCTTCAAAGTGACTTGTCCTCAAGTCAAGTCGACGGTTAATTTTGAAACAGGGATGCCTACTTGTTCGTTCTTGGATGGATGTGTTTAGTTGTCGCCTCATGCCTTGCTACAAAAACATCCCAAAACTTGCAACCAATTGATAATCATTATAGTACACAAACTTGTTCAAATGATCGAAGAGGCAAGTTGTCTTAATCTTAAAACAATTGCAACAAGATAGTACCAAAATCCCATTTTCATTATCAACTAAACATGTTTCATTGCAGCCTAAGGAATTATCGAACAAAGATTTTAAAAACATAATGTCCATTGTTCGCTCAGGCATCTCAAATTGTATTCGCCAAGCATAGTGATTTCGATAGAAATTCATACAATAGTTCAGAAATGGCAATTGTCCGTCATAATCAAACAATGAAAAAGATAGATTTAATTCATGTTTCTGTTTACTTAAACAAGACAATTTGAACAGCAAATTCTCATCAAACTCAACAATATCTCGCATACCATGAATTTTTTGTCCATCAACCAAAATAGATATTTCTTCATCGTTATTGTTTTCTTCATCAATCAAGTTGGACAAAGATGCAATAGAAATTTCAGAAACCATACCTTGAACGGGTAAACAAGGATTAGTTTTACCTTTTCCTACCATTACAAACCTTCGCTCTTCGAGAATGTATCGCAACCGCATCATGGCTTTTGAGTCAACCTAAAAAGAATTAGAGACAAAAAATCTTTGGTTAATCAAAACTGGTTTCTTTTCTTCACTCACGTGTCTTTGAATTTCCTTTTCTCTCACTTTGCTTTTATCACAACTCTTTTTCTTTTCTCTCCCATGTTCTTTTCTTTCTTTTTCATTCTCTTTTCTTTCATTTTCATTTTCACTTTCTTTTCCCACTCTCATTCGCTCCAAAGATTGTTTCATTCGTTGTTGATCCTCCACAACTTGTTTCGGTGTCAAGGGTGCCAAAGTAAAATTTAAGCATTGATACTTGAAGGTATATTGATTTGCGAACCCGTCATGCTTCACCCTTCGGTCAAATTGCCATGGTCTCCCAAGCAGTATATGGCCCGCATGCATGGGCACCACATCACAAAGGACTTCATCTTCATACGAAAATGGAACAAGGACTTGCTTGGTTACCTTTAGCTCAACTCCATTATTAAGCCATTGTAGCTTGTATGGACTCGGATGAACACTTGTCGGCAGATCAAGCTTTTCAACTAGGAGGGACTCGCAACATTTGTACAACTTCCTCCATCAATAACTAAGCTACATACCTTTCCATGAACAAAGCAACGGGTATGAAAAAGGTTCTCTCGTTGCGGATCGATTTTGGTACCTTGCGCACCTAAACTTCTCTTAATAACAAACATCTTACCTTCGACCGCATACTCCAATTCTTCCTCGCATCAGAAGGGTTTTCGGCATCATTTTCAAGTTTTTCATCTTCCTCCTCCTCTGATTCAATATCGCCACTGGGTCGAATCACCATGGTGCTTCGATTCAGACATTGACTTGCAATATGCCCTCTTCTAAGGCACTTAAAACATTTTATGTCCCTCGTCCAATTTTGGGTACCTTCAACAGCCTTGCCTTTGCTATTTTCACCCATAGGCTTAGAAGCTTTGGCAGGTGCCATAGGATCTTTTGTTTGGCTCGTCGTAGCACTCTTGCTAGTGCCTTGGTTCCATCGGGACACATTGGTGGTTGAATAACCTCGGGCAGCACCTTTCTTCTTGAGTTGCTTCTCGATCTTGATGGCCATGTGGACCATATCAACTATCTCCACATAGTGTTATAGCTCCACAATGTTGGCGATCTCACGGTTAAGCAAGGACAAAAATCTAGCCATAGTTACTTCTCGATCCTCGTCCACATTCGCACGGATCATAGCAACTTCCATCTTTTTGTAATAGTCCTCGACACTCCTCATACCTTGGGAAAGGTTTTGGAGCTTTTGGTAAAGCTCTTGGTGGTAGTGCATTGGAATGAACCTTCGGCGCATGACAGCCTTCATTTCGGCCCAAGTGTTAATGAGTCGCTCGCCATTTCGCTTTCGAGTTATCGTAAGTTGGTCCCACCAAATCATTGCATAGTCGGTGAATTCTATGGCAGCCAACTTAACTTTCTTTACCTCCGAGTAGTTATGGCACTCGAAAATGAGTTCGATCTTTTTCTCCCACTCCAAATATACTTCGGGATTCGAACGGCCTTGGAACGGGGGAATTGATAACTTAATACTTTTCAAGTCATCATCGAACCTTTCTCGTTCTCGTTGGCCACGATGACGTTGGCCTCTCCGCTGGTCACTAACATTCGAGCCAGCTTCACTTTTGGCTTCACATCGTTCAGAAACCTCGTCATCTCGAACATGCATTCGGCCACGGTCTCTAGGGGGACTTATTGGGGTCCTTGCTCGTCGGCCTCTTCCCTCCACTTGATCGAGTCAGTCTTGTATTGGTTCCAACTTTCGGTCAAACAATCGTTCAACTTCTCGAAGTAGGGCTTGCATGTTCAAATCCGGCACATTTTGAACGAGTTGCCTTTCCTCCACATTTCATTCCATGTTGATTTTCAATAATTTTCAAATCCTCACCACAAACCTCACTAGTTCACTCGCAAAGAAATATTGATGAACACTCTCGTGTTTTCACACGTTTTAGGCTTTTTCAACTCTCTAATGCTCTCACAATCTCTAGCCTTTTACCACTCAAGCTTACTCTCGTAACCTCGTAGTTTGTTTCTTTTGACTCATCTTGGTGCTTTGGGGTCGACTTCAAAATCGGTTACAAGGGATAAGATATTACGGTGTACGGGTAGACTAAAAGAAAGTTTTTGGTATAGTGTGGCATTTTGGGGGTAGAAAGTTGATGAAAAGAACATGAGATGATCGGAACAAGATATAAACAATAGGGAAAAATTTGAGATCTTCACTTTTTTTTCTTTTTTTTTTAATTTCGTATTTTTTTCTTTTTTTTTCCTCCTTTTTTTTGTTTTCTTTTTTTAATACTTCAAGACAGCACTATTACAATAGGGAGAAACGAAAAATAAAACTTGAATTTTTTTCAAATTTTTTTGACAACGAACCTATTTTGATCTTGATACGAACATCAGAGCCTCTCATTTTACAAGCTCTGATACCAAATGATGTGATCCAGCCCAGGTAATTGAGTCAAATGCACTTAGTTGCCCGATCGTAGTCGAGAGAGTTGTTCGTGCCTCAAATTTTTAGTAATAGAAGTCAAGGATAAGCGAAAGTTTTCGAGAAGTGTAGAATTCGTAATAGGTTCGGCTAAAGGTAGTAAAGATGGATGAAGGATAGAAGGCTCGGTTTGGTTAGCAAAAAAGAAATTTGAAATGGGAATGGAAAATGAACTCAAAGTCAGGAATGATTCAACACTAAAAAGTGTCACCCCGATTCCTATATGGTTAAGGTGAAAAATATGGATAGATGGATAGGTGAACGCCACACCAAAGCTAGTGATAAGTTCAAACAAGATCGGTAGATGCCACTAGCACAAACTAGATAAGTCTTCGAAACTTGTACGAGATATGAGAGGAAGCAACCTCACAAGAACAAAGTTCATTAAACAAATTGGCAAAAAGTCCTTTTACAATGAAATCAACAAACTATTTATAGAAAATCATGTAGTAACCGAATGGACAAACTAGCTAGCTTAAAGACTAAGCAAATTCAGTCATGAATTAACAAGAATGTTCTAGAATGAAAACATTAAGTAACTAGTCTTGATTCGGCTGATGGGGATGTTTTTGGACAGCTTCATGTATGAGCTTTAATCACTTGAATGAATGTGCACCTTTGGGAGCTCAACGAGTTGTCTAGGTTCAGCCAAGGTGTGCATGAAACTTCCAAGAGGTGTCTCTTGACCGAATAGGTGCTTAGAAAACTCCAAGGGTCCTTCCACATGCATCGGCTGTACATGGAACTTGGAAGGAGGCTTGAGCCTAGCCGTACATGCACTTGCATTAATTGTCCTCCATTCATGCATGTGTACCGTCCAAGGAAGATGTATCTTTCAATATTCATTAACCCTCCATGTACATGAATGTAAGGCTTCCAAACATTAAACCGAAACATGCATGTATCTTCCCGTTCAATGAACATTCCCATACATGCACCCTGTGATGAATGAACCTCCAAATTCGGCTAACCTACATAATTAAATAACATAATTAAATAAAATAATTATTCATATAATCATAATTAAGAATAACTAAATTCAGACATATTAATTATAAGTCAACTATTAAATTCGGCTAGCTCAAATAGTCAAAAGCACTTAATGAGCTAAGTTGAGCTAGGAAATTCGGCATGAGCTGTAGCAAACTTAGTTAAAAACAAAATCAAAACTTAGTTTATTAAAATGAAGTAGAAATGAGCTGAAATAATCTAAATTCGAGCTCAAGCGAGCTAAATCGAGATCAAGTGAGTTGATTGGAGCTGAATGGCACATGGGGAGCTGGAGAGGAGTTGAAATCGGATTGTAAAAGGGTGCATGGAGTCTTCAAGTGATGTGATCCTGATCGCATCATGTAATGTCACAACCCAACGCCGTCGAGATTGGCCTAAACACGAGGGCCCCAAGTGCAAGATGAAGCTAATTTTTAGCTCAGTTGAATTTCTTTTCGTGTGGTTCAACTCATTCGAGCTCAAGTTAGCTCATTCGTGCTCAAGTCAGCTCATTCAAGCTCAATTTAACTCGTTGAGCTCGTTATTAGCTCTTTAGCTCTTTTAATTTAATTTGCCGGAATAAATTAATTAGTTGAGTTAGTTATTTAAGCTCAAATAATTACTAAGTGTTTAATTAAGAAATCTGGACATTTTAATTATGTTTGTTTATTGCATGTTTAATTTGTTTTAATTATTACCTAGCATAAATGTGTTTGCCTTATTACAATTATTTAATGTGTCTTATTGCTGATTTATTATGCCTAAGCTGTTATTTAATGTTCAGCCAAATTTAATTAACTTGTCTAGGATGCTGAATTAAATGTGTCTTAGTTGCCGAATTTATTGATGTTTTTCATTAGTTTCAGCCGAATTTATGAGCATATTTATTGATCAAATTGCTGCCAATTTAATTTGTCTTAAGATGCTGATTCTTAATGAGCAGATATTAATAACCGAATTAATTATTTGGCTGCAGGTTTAATGGCTTGGACGGCAATTTAAGGAAGTGGATGTTGGCCGAATTTAATGTACAGCAAGACATGCATTAAAGATGCTGTTCTACATGCAAGGAACAGCATTAAAGGAGTTGTTTGTGCTTTTTCATGTGGCCATTTAATGGACGAAATTAAAGAAGCTGCTTGCTGATTTAATGTGCAGCAAAGACATGAAATAAATGAGATGTTCCCATGTATGGAACGACATTTAAAGGGAAGCAAAACATGAATTAAATGAGATATTCACCATGCATGGACGGCATTAATGAAAGCATGCAAGGGGGGACGTTATTGAACAGCATTAAAGCTGGTATTGCTTCGGGTACAGCAAAGAGCTGTTGTTTGGGGAATTTCCAAGTGACCATTCGACCAAAGCATGTATATTGCTTAATTAACGTTTCATGCTTCCAAGGAGCATTAAAGGCCGTTTTCAGGTTCCAAAGCTGATGCTTATTGTTGTCTTGAACACACCAAAGGACTTGCAAATTTAGTCCAGCTCATTTAAGTTGATTGAAAGTATTTAGGAGCTATTTGTGTGCTCAAGACCTCATTTAAAGCTGCTGCTGGCCATCCGAACTTCCAAGGCTGATTATTGAAGGACATTAAAGATTGTTGATGCCATTACCGTCCCCAAGGTCTAGGATTCTTCAAAGGAGACAGGCATTTAAGGGCTGCCGTTTCACTCTTCAAAGCTCCTTGGAAGACGCCACTAGTGGCTTTGTACACTCCCTTGGCCGAACCTGGCATACCTTTTTCAATTCAAGGCTCCTCGTGCGCATCAAAGACACCTTTCAAGGCTGTTCGTGTAGCTCAATGGTCAGCCAAGCATTGAAGACGTTCCATGAATGTTTTCAGCTGAGTTAACACCATCTAGAAGCTGTCCATTTATCTACCTTTTGTGACCATTCGGTTTGACATTCAATATTAGTATAAATAGTTGTTTTGTAATCATTTTTTTTGTTAGACAATATATATTTTAAAACTTATATGAAATTTGTTTACTTTGTGAGTTTGTTTTCAACTCTCATTGTTCTCCAAGGACTGGTTAGACTTATCAAGTAACCCTTGTGGCGTCAACCCGTTTTTGTATTTCGAACTTATCACTTTGCACCCAAAGTGTGGCGTTCAAGTTATACCGAGGTTCCTATCATCTTTGATAGTGGGTCAAGGTTCCATTTTATTCGTTTTCCATCCATACAACATTTAACCTTTCCTAAGTATTCGTATAAGTCCCAGGTTAACACACTTATATTGTGTTGGTTCAACTTGAATACTTGGTTTTCATTCACCTATCATCCTCGATACATTTCATAACCCCTTTTGAACTAAATTTCAGCCTTTATCTCTTCTTTCTTAACCTATTTCGTCCACCCTCGAGTATTACTCCAATTCACGATCGGGCACATCTACGACTCGACTCTCCTTCCCGAGCCGGGGCGTATCATCAAGGCATTGTCCTTAGCTCCTCCAATGTCATGGACCTTATTGTCATCCCAAATGTGCAACACCAAGGCTGATAAAGCGTCTTGAATTTGCTTGGTTTGAGCTCGAGTCATGGGGCATTTTAGAATCTCGAATAGATCTTGGTTTGCGTTCGAGGTTGCCCCGGGTGATACGACCCTGCCCCGAAAACATCATTGGCTCAGTTCATCAGGCGCTATTCGTAAACTTTTGCAAGCTAAACTAGCTTGTTCCGGCTCAATGGAGCTCAATCGAGCTGATTCTAGCTCATTGAGCTTGAACTTCAATTTATTTAATTTTATGCTTTTAGTTTGCTGGAATAAATTTTATTTAAGTTCAGCTCGTTTTTAACTTTCTTAAGTTTACATTATTTTGCTGGAATAAAACAAATAAGTTGCTGATTAGTTAATTAAAATAAGTTAATTAATTTGTTTAAAAATCAGGACATCCTTATTTTAATGTGTCTTAGTTTATTACCTATTAAATAGATGTCTAATAGTTAATTAAGCGTGTCTAAATTTAAGACAAATTTAATTCATGTTTTCAATTAATTTTCCAGACGAATTTAATGTGCAGGTTATTGTGTACTTTGGACGAATTTAATGCTGTCACTTAATGTGTTTTTTGCTGTTGTTGTTTAATGTGTCTTAAGTGCTTTAAAGTGCCGAATTTAATGTCTTATTGTTGACTTAATTCATGTCCAGCCGAAATTAATGTGCATGCATTATTTGACCGAATTTAATTACTTGTCTGCAGGTTTAATGGCTTGGACGGCATTAAAGGAGGTAGATGATGCCGAATTTAATATGTACATGGACATGGGACAAGCATTTAAATGAGACATGTTGGCCGAATTTATTGTACAACAAGACATGCATTAAAGATGTTGTTCTACATGCATGGAACGGCAATTAATGAGATGTTCCACATGCAATGGACGACATTTAAATGAGGGAGAGTGATGAGGGCACCATGCGTGAACAGCAAATTAAGAGCCAATTGAAGATGCATGGACAGCAAGATTCAACAAATGGGAAAGTGCATGGATGTCTAGCTACATTAATTTATGCAATAATCTTTGGCCTCCAAGGTGATTGTTCGGCCAAGAGACACTTATTGGCTAGTACATTCATGCTATAGCCGAACCTAGACAAGGCTGATGGGCTGCCATTCATTCATCTACATTCAAGAGCTATGTTTGCTTAATCAAGAAGGTGTCCATTGATGTTCCATTCAGCCGAATATGGACATGCCTTTAAAGTTCATCTCTCTAGTTTAATTTAACTCATTAATAGCCACATCACTTAGTCATTAAGCTATGTCCATTAGGCTATCAAATGTAGGCTATAAATAGTCTGTTATCACATTTTGTAAAGGACTTTTGACTTTTGATCATTTGAATGAACTTTGTTCAAAGAGTGAGTTTTCTCCTCTCTAAATTCGTACGAGTTTCGATCTGACTTATCTAGCGTGCTAGTGGCGTCTATCGTTCTCTTTTGAACTTATCACCTTGCTTTGGTGTGGCGTTCAACCCTTCTACAATTCCGCAATCCCACCTTGAACCGAATAGAAATCAGGGTGACACTTTTTAGTGTTGAATCGTTTCTGGCGTTTAAGCTCATTTATCCATTCCACCGACTATCCTAGATTTTACCCAACTATAATATCTTTTTACAAAATCGAGCCTTCATTTATCAACTTCCATTTTTCTTATTTTTATCCTTAAATCGAGCCTACTACCATTATAAATTTACCATCACCTTAGCCAACCTTTAAAACCATTTGAAAGTTTCCGCATCTTTAGCCTTATTTCATCCTAATTTCGATAACTCAACTATTCCTCGTCGACGATCGGGCAATCAAGTGAATCGACTCAATTAACCCAGGCCGGATCACATCACCGGGTGTGCTCACATCAGGATTCATCCATGAGAGCCTTAGCCCGTGCACTGTTTTGGTTTTATTAGTGCCGAAAAAGGATGGGACTTGGTGCATGTGCATTGACTGTCATACCGTGAACAAAATCACGATTAAATATCGTCATCCAATACCGCGTCTAGACAATATGCTCGATGAATTAAGTGGTGCTCAGTTCTACTCCAAAATTAACCTCAAAAGCAACTACCATCAAATATGGATACGTGAAGGAGATGAGTGAAAAATAGTGTTTAAAACTAAACACGGTTTGTACTAGTGGTTGGCAATGCCATTCAGTCATACTAACACTCCTAGTACCTTTATGCGTTTAATGAACCATGTTCTTCGTACTTATATTGGTAAATTTTGCATGGTCTATTTTGATGACATTCTTGTTTATAGTAGATCCTTAGATGATCATTTGATGCATTTATGAGCTGATCTTGATGTATTGCAAAAGGAAACTTTATATGCAAATCTTAAGAAATGTACATGTTGTTCTAATAGTCATTTTCTTAGGATTTGTCGTCAGCTCACAAGGACTCGAAGTAGATAAAGAGAAGGTGAAAGCCATCCGAGAGTGGCATAGACCAACCAGCATCATCCAAGTACGAAGTTTCCATGGCTTGGTGAGTTTCTATAGTTGTTTCGTTCTGAATTGTAGCACATTGGCTACACCTCTCACTAGCGTGATAAAAAAGAATCCAGCCTTCTTTTGGAGCGAGGAGAAAGAAAAATCTTTTATTTCACTTAAAGACCATTTAACTAACGCCCCATTACTCGTATTACCTGATTTTGATAAAATGTTTGAAATTGAATGTGATGCCTCAGGTATCCAAATTGGTGCTGTGTTGACCTAAGAAGGAAAGCCCGTTGCGTATTTTAGTGAAAAGCTAAGTGGTGTACCATTGAATTACCCAACATACGATAAGGAAATGTACACTTTGATCCAGGCATTGGAAACGTTGCAACACTATTTGTGGCTGAAAGAGTTTGTCATCCATTCGGACCATGAAGCGCTCAAGCAAATCAAGGGCCAACATAAGCTCAAAAAAAGGCACACAAAATGGGTAGAATTTCTTGAATCCTTCCCTTATGTTATACGGTATAAAAAGGGTAAGGAAAATATTGTGGCTGATGCACTATCTCGTTGATATACTTTGTTAAATCATTTGGACTCAAAACTACTTGGTTTTGCATTTTGAAAGATTTATATATCTCTGATGCTGATTTTGGGGATGTGTATAAATTGTGTGAACATGCTGCTGTCAATAAAATTTTTAGGTTTGATGGCTTCCTTTTCCGAGAAGGTAAGCTTTGTATCCTGGAAAGTTCCATGCGAGAGTTGCTCATACTCGAGGCACATGGTTGTGGCTTCATGGGCCATTTTGGCATTGCAAAGTCCCTGACCATACTACAAGAACATTTCTTTTGGCCATGGATGAAACAAAATGTCGAGAAAATGTGTTCGTGATGCGTGGTTTGTAAGAAAACAAAATCTAAGGTTAACCCACATGGGCTGTACATGCCTTTGCCTATACCTGAAAGGCCTTAGGTTGATCTATCAATGGATTTTATTCTAGGTCTACTGCGAACTCGAACCGGGAAAGATTCCATTTTTGTCGTCGTAGATCTATTTTCAAAAATGTCTCATTTTATTGCGTGTTCAAAAACTGATGATGCTGTTAATATTGCTAACCTTTTCTTTAAAGAAGTTGTCAGGTTGCATGGAATTCCAAAGACGATAGTGTCCGATCACGATGCAAAATTTGTTAGCCATTATCCGCAAAAATCTCAAGATTTCTAGCTCAGTGAAAGTTGAAGTTGTTACCGAGAGGAGATGGGCGGTTTCAAGTTTTGGATCGAATAAATGATAATTCCTATAAACTTGACCTCCCAAGTGAGTATAACATAAGTGCTACCTTTAATGTAGCTGATCTTTCTTTGTATGATATAGGTGACGATTTGGGGGCAAATCGCCCTGACGAGAGGGGGAATGATATGGCCACACCTCCTGAGTTGCCAGCTGCCAATGTAGGTCCTTTTGATTTGCTCGTACGATCGATTTCCTGATGATGTAAGCACGCCCCGGAGCTCACCAAGTTCAAGCAAGGAGCTCCTCAAGCCATTTGAAGTTCTAATGAGCCGATTGCAATATAAACATTTCCTGGGAGCTATTTTCACTTCTAGTGCAAAACCTTGGTTTGAAACAAGGCCTAATGCTCACAAAATCAGCTCAAAGCAACTATCCAAAGAACCCATGCATTGTTGGCAAGCTGATCCTAGGTCGTTTCCAGCTCCTCGAGCTCCGTCCAGCTCAATTCAGCTCATTTAAGCTCGTTTCAGCTCAACCGAGCTTACTGTCATCTCGTTCTTTATTTCAATAAATTAAACTGAGTTTTAGTTTTATATTAATTAGTTTGCTACAGCTCATTAATGAAAATCCTAGCTCAAATAAGTTCATTAAATATTTTCACTTAGTTTGAGCTAGCCAAACTTAATGCTACTAGATAGTCTTTAATTAATGTGTTTAGTTTAGCTTAGCATGATATTTATGTTGTTTAGTTCATGCTCTTAACATGTTCAGCCGAATATACATTGGGATTTAATGTGTTCATGTTTCTTGTCGGTTCAGCTGAATGTATTGAGTGCATTTAATGAGATTCATGCACGGCTAGGTACATGGGTTATAAGAGTTCATGCATGAACGAATTTATGCATGGTGGGCTGGCTATTGGTGATCCCTAAGCAACCTTTTGGCCAAGAGTTAAGTTCCTCAAGGTGACCGAATGCATGAAGGAGCCATTAATGCAAGTACATGCATGGCTTAATACATTGTATGGAAGGATGCATGTACAGCTAGTGTTCAATGGATGACATTTGAAGGAATTCATGTATTGGGGAGGTTTATGCAAGTAAGGGCTATTTTATGTACATGTATTTGAAGATTCATGGACCGTAATTAAGGAAGAACATACATGGGGACGTTTTATGCATGTTCTATGCATATCCAAGATGTCCATTCAAGTATTCAAGGTATTTAAAGCCTCATTCGACCAAGGGAGATGTAAGAGTATTAAAGGGCTGCACATTCATGGCATTATGGCTATTCTTCAAGGCTAAGTATGCATGAATGCATCAAGTGAAGCAACATGATGGTTCGACCAATTCATGCACCATCTCTAAGCATGAACCAAATTTTAATGCTTTTGTGTGAACATGTTAAATACAAATGTGAACAGAATTTAAGTTAGTGTCCAAATATCAATAGGCATCTTAGGCTTATAAATAGTTTTCTCATTTCATATATGAGGGAATTTTTACCAAATTATTGAATGAACATTGTTCTTGTGAGGTTAGTTTCCTCTCCAATTTCGTACAAGTCTCGAGTGACTTATCTAGCTCGCTAGTGGTGTCAACCCAAACTTGTTTCTGAACTTATCACCAAGCATTGGTGTGGTGTTCAACTATCCCTCTACCATCCATCTTTACCACCTTAAACAATATAGGAACCGGGGTGACACCTTTTAGTGTTGAATCGCTCCTGAATTTTAAGTCCGCTTATCCATTCCATCTTCCTTCTTTGTTTATCCTATTATCTTAAAACCAAGCCATCCTCACATCTTCCAACTTTGCTTCTATCTAGCCAAACCTACTATCTTATACCTAGCCCACTTTGAACCCATTTCATTAACATTCACCCTCTTAAGCCGTTACAAACAAACTGATAATTTTGTGAACAACTTTTCTCGTTGACGATCGGGCAACAATGTGAATTTGACTCCATCACTCGAGCCGGGTCACATTACCCGAGCCTGAGCCAAGAGGTTCAAAGATGAAATTTTAGCCCTAGTTGATTGAGCTTAGGCTGAATCTATCACCAACTTACTCGAGAGTTCGTGGACTAGCTCACTGAGTCATCCTTGTAATCTCTTCCTAGCACGTCCAGCTCTCAACCAGCTCAGCAAGCTCAGTTCCAGCTCAACGAGTTCACATCCAGCTGAACTCCATCTCATGAGCTTATTCTTAGCTCAACTTCAGCTCTCGAGCTCAGACTTAGCTCGAATATAGCTCATGAGCTTAATCGTAGCTCATGAAGTTATTTATAGCTTATTATACTATTGTTTACTTTTTACTTGAATACGTTCTTCAGTTAGCTATTATAAATTAACTATGTTTTTAATTAAGTTCACATTAGAAATTAAATTATGTTTTATATTACATGTCTTAATTATGTAATAACTGAATTAATGCTTGGAATGTTTGTTCACATTTGTGCAAGTTTGTTCACATTTGTGCCGACTTCAAGGTGTTCATATGGGATTTAATAAATTGATTTTTAATTCATATAGGCGCATAACTTGGGTCGCATGGTGCATGGATGAAGTAATGTTGGTGTGCTGCCCATTTGTGTTCCCCATGTGACTATTCGGCCATGCCTCTCCAAATAACCAAGGTGGTCATTAAGTTTTCCTTAAAGCTTTCACATTTGGTTGGACTTGTGTTCACATTCCATGGACCATTCGCCTAGCCACATTTGATGGCTTTTCAATGGACGGTGTTCACACCCAAAAAGACTAATGAGCTCTCCACATTAATTCCAACACTTTTGGCCAAGCATCACCAATTTATGGCTCACTTATTAGCCTTGGCCGAATCTAGCCTTAGCTCCAAAGGTCTTGTTCACACCTTGATCATTCATCTCCCATTCCTTAGCCATGAAGGTGACTATTTGGATAAAGGTGCAGCCGAACATGGACAAGCTTATTAAGTGTTGATTTTCTAGAATTTTCAAGAACATTCAAGGCTTATCTTACTTAGTTCAGAAGTTATGAATGTGCCTTTTCAGTTGGACTTGTAAGGCCTATAAGTTCAGCCATTTGCATTGTGTAAAGGACTTTTGCCAAATTTATAGCCAAACCTTTGTTCTTGTGAGAATTTCCTTCTCTAAATCTCTTTTAAGATTTTTTTGGCTTATCTACCTAGTAGTGGCGTCAACCGATTTCTTTTACGAAACTGAACTTATCACTAGCTTTTTAGTGTGGCGTTCAAACAACCCATACCGAGGTTCCTATCTGCCTAGATAGTGGGTCGAGGTCCATCCTTGTTTTCAACCATTCCAACTAAGAACTAATAAGTCTCGGGTCAATATTTGCTAATAACGATTCAACTTGTTCTTAGTACAATCCTTTACCATTTTTCTTCCATTACCAATTCGATCAACCATATTTTGTTTATTTTTCCGAACTGAAACAAACTTACAATTTTCCTAACTACTTTCTTTCTTGAACCTAAGCTTATTAACCACTTTTGAACCCAACTTAGACATCCAAATCTTCATAAACTGAAACTACCTTCTCCCTTCAATTTCCATCGACACTTTCTCGTAGACGATCGGTCATCTTACATATGACTCAAATCAACCAGAGGCGAGCTCATATCAACAAGGGTGCAAAGAGTCCTTAAAGAGTTGTTCCAAGCTTCTTCATCAACAAGGGGCTTTGATTCATCCCAAAATTCGAGCCAATAAAGCTATTAAAGCTTCTTGGAGTTGCCTAGTGTGTGCTTGAGTCATAGGGCCTTTCAGGAGCTCGAATAGATCTTGGTTGGTAGTTGTGGAACCCCCAGGGTGTTTACATCATTCCCCACTTCTTCGAAGTGACTTGTCCTCAAGCCTAGTTGCTTGTTTATTTTGAAACAGGGATGCCTACTTGTACGTTCTTGCTTCAAATAAGTCACAAAACTTGCAATCAAGTGAGAATCAATATACGACACGAACTTATCCAAATAGTCATGAAATATAATTATCTTATATTTAAAACATGCATGACGCCTACAACAAGACAAAACCAATATCCCATTCTCACAATTAAATGAACATGACCCTTTGCAAATTAACATCTTAGCAAATAATTGTGCCAAGGACATAATGTTACTAGAACGTTTGGCCACCTCAAATTGTATCCGCAAGTCATTATGGTTACAAAAGGAATTCGTGCAATAGTTCAAAGATTGTGGACATCCATCATAATCAAGCAATCGAAAAGATACATAGAGTTCAAGATTTTGTTTATCTAAGCATTGCAATCGTCTTTTGGTCATTACATAATCATCAAACTCACCAACATCACTTGTACCAAGAGTCATCCTATCATCAACCAAAAGAATTAGATCATCATCAACAATGCTTTCGTCATTATTCGAACAAAGTAGAGAAGTATTAGAATTTCCAGAATCCATACCTTGCTTATCTTTAGGAGCAAAAAAGCAAAGATTAGTTTTACCTTTTCCAACCAACCTTCTTTCCTTGGAAAGGTATTGAAGTCGAAGCTCATCACACGATCCTTGAGAAACTTGAAATGAAGGGTAAACACAAACACAAAAATGATAGAGGGTAGTGTCTCCATGGTCGGTGAACTCGAAGGGACATGCTAAAATGATATTCACCAATTGAGTGTATGAACCGATACCAGGATCAAAAGCATGAGTTGATCTTGCCTTTTCGAGAGGAAACATGAATTTCATGTACAACCACATAAAATGATGAAGGAATGATTTTAAGTTGTAATCAAAATTGCCAAATTTCATTTCTTTAATCAAAGACCAGGCATCACACAAATTGTTCGCACGAAGTTTAGGGTGCTTGAGTTGATGTAAGCACGCCCGGGGCATCCTCGAATGCAAAACAAGAATTAATCGAGCTTCCAAAAGGCCCCATGACTCGAGCTCGAACCAAGCAAATTCAAGACACTTTATTAGCCTTGGTGTTACGTATTTGGGATGATAACAAGGTCCATGACGTTGGAGGAGCTAAGGACAATGCCTTGAAGACTCCTTGCACCCTTTTGCAATCCGATCTCAGCTCTTCTCCAGCTCCCCATGCGCCATTCAGCTCCAATAAGCTCACTTGAGCTCGATTTAACTCGTTTGAGCTCGAATTTAGCTCGTTTTAGCTCATTTCTTTTACATTACAATAAACTAAGTTATAAACTTTGTTCTTATTTAAGTTTACTATAGCTCATGCAGAATTCCCTAGCTCAACTTAGCTCACTAAGTGTTTTGACTATTTGATCTAGCCAAATTTAATATGATAATTGACTTGTAATTATTATGTCCAAATTTAATTAGTGTCATTAAGTTGTCTAGTTACTAATTTAAATTATAATTATATGAATAGTTTTATTTTATTTAATTGTGTGTTTAATTCATGTAGGTTCAGCCGAATGTGGAGATTAATTCATGTCAAGGTGCATGTATGGAAATGTTCATTGAACGGGAAGGCTCATGCATGGTTCGGTTCAATGTTTGGAGGACTTACATTCATGTACATGGAGGGTTAATTGCATGCAATGGATATTGAAGAATACATCTCCCTTGGATGGCACACATGCATGAATGAGGGACAATTAATGCAAATGCATGTACGGCTAGGTTCAAGCTCCCTTCCAAGTACCATGTACAGCTGAATGCATGTGGAGGGACCCTTGGTGATGCAAGCGCGCCCAATGAACCTCTTCGAACAAGTCTCCCTAGTCGAGCCGTGACATGTTGGCAAGCTGATCCCAGCTCGTTTCCAGCTCCACGAGCTCCATCCACCTCATTCGAGCGCAATCTAATTGCCTGAGCTAAACCGAGCTTACTCCTAGCACATTTTCAACTCACGAGCTAAACTTTAGCTCAACTTCAGCTTAGGAGTTTAACCTCAGCTCAACTTTAGCTCAAGGGCTAAAGCTTAGCTCATTTTAACTTAAACCCGATTTTTGACTTTAATGGATTAAATAAAATTCGAATATATTTATTTAAGCATTAAATCTGTTTTATATTAATATTTTTTATTAATATGTCATAGATATCACATATCTTAAATGTGTTCACATTGTGCTGAATTTAAGTGTGTTCACATGATGTCTTATGAATTGTTTAATTTCTTGTAGGTGCAATGCTCATGGACGGCACAATGAATGCTTGAAGAAACATTTCTTCTGGACATCCCACATGCATGAATGAACAACATTTAATTAGGTGCATGCATGACCAGATTCAAGGTGTTTACAAGTTGATGTATTTTTCAAATACATGAATGCACAAAATACATGAATGTTTGGGTTGAAATGCACATTCGGTTACATGAATGATGAAGATTCATGCATGAATGTATCTAGAAGATCCAATCCCTTTGGATGGCACACATTCATGCATGGAAGGAAATTAATGCAAGTTCATGTAGGGCTTGGTGCAATGTATGAAGAGGTGCATGTAGAATTGAGGTTCAATGGACTGCATTTAAGGGAGTACATGTATTGGAGACGTTCATGCAAGTAGGGGCTATTTAATGTTCATGTTTTTGAAGTTTCATGGACCAAATTTATGGAGGAACATACATTGGGACGTTTCATGCATGATCAATGCATTTTCAAGCTAACTATTCAAGTATTCAAGGTGCATTAAAGCTTCAATCGGCCAAGGGGGATGATGGAACATTAAAGGGCTGCACATTCATGGATATTCATGATTTTCTTCTAGAATTATCTAGGTTTTTATGGCCGAATTTCTTAGCTTCTAAGTTTGTCCATTTGGCTACTTTTATTTAGGCTATAAATATATGTTATTTCATTTGTAAGAGGTTAGACTTTTCACTTAATGAAACTTTGTTAAACTTTCATGGAATTTGTAAGATTTCTTTCTCTCATATTTCGTTAAGGACTTCGTTGGCTTATCTACGAAGCCTAGTGGCATCAACCCTGTTCTTCACTATCCCGAACTTATCACTATCAAATAGTGTGGTGTTCACCCATATACCGAGGTTCCTACTTTGTTAAGTAGTGGGTCGAGGTTCTATCATTTTCATTTTTACCTTTAAAGCTTATAAGTGCTTGGGTCAATATTTCCTAATATTGGTTCTTACTTGCTTTTAAGTTCACCATCTTCCATAACCATCATTTATTAAACTACCTTCAATCTATTTTCAATCTTTTGTTTCTTTTAAAACCGAACCTTTAATATTCATATTTCAAACCTATCTTCAAACCCTTTTTAAAAAAGCTTCCGCGTTATTTAACCTAAAAACATCTTCTTTTAAAGAGCCGAATGATACTTTCTCGTAGATGATCGGGCAAACTCACATACGGCTCGACTCACCCCGAGGCAGATCATATCATTTGGTATCAGAGCTAATCAAGCGAGAAGTACATACGACAAAATCATCCCGGGAATAGTGCAAGTGAACGAAAGTAAGTAGGATCCGGAAAAAAATGAGTATAGAAAAAAATTTTGTATATCGAAGTTTTCTCATTTTGATTAGTTTGTTGCTGTTACTATAAAAAAATCTACGCAATTGAAGAAAAAAAATCACGTATAGAAGTGTTCCTATTGTATTTAATTTGCTGATATAGTACAAAAAAAGTTATACAAGTTAAAAAAAATTCGAAAAAAATTAAAAAAAATCTGAAAAAAATTGAAGTGAAAACTTGTTCTATTGTAATTCAGCCCCGATCTTGAAGTCATTCTTCCATGTTTTCTTTCACTTCCTATCCCATCGCCACACTTAAACCCGAGAAATTTTTCTTTCTTTTAGCCAACCCGTAACCCCTTATATTTTATCCTTTGTTACCCAATTTTGAAACCGACCCCTAAGCCTACGATAAGGCCTTGGCAAGTCTGAAAACGAAGTTGAGAGAGAAAGTTTGAGAGGTAAAAGGCACGAGCGTGTGAGACTATTCAAGCAGAGGTAAAAGCCAATCGAGTGTAAAACACGAGCGAGAGTGTCACTTTTTCCTTCTTCTTTCTGAGCGAAATCGTGAGGTTTGTGGTGAGGTACTTAATCTTTGTTTTGATCTAACATATTTTCCTTTCAGTAATCAAGATGTCTTGTGAAGAATTTACCGAGTCGGAGTTCCAATACTTGGTTCAAGAAATGCGAAGAATGGCGAATTTTGAGTTTGGCCAACTACAAGTGAGGCTGTATCAATTGGAAAAACGAGACCAAAGTGATCGATTTTCTTCAAGTCGAAAAACAGAACCAAAAACACCATGGAGATATACCGCCGAATGCTACTTGAACAAAAGTTCCTATCGTGATTCTTTCTCGCCATTGACTTCGATGCAAAGAGATTCATACTATGACTCCTATTCGAGAAGAGACTTTGAACGAGAGTATTTTTCATCAAGGAGTTTGAGACGACAAGAAGGCGACTATGATTTTGACTCCTTCTAAGAAAATGTGCGAAGAGATAGATATACTTCTTCCTGAACTTCAAAGAAATCATTCAAGGAGTGTTCTACACGAAGTTTTGATTGTGAATCACATGCAAATAGTTCTTGGCCTTTCGAACATGATCACTATTCTCATGATTCTTTTGTACATTCTTGTAACGAGAAAACAAAAAAAAGAAAAGAAAAAGCAAAAGAAGAAAAAGAAAACGAAATAAAAAGAAAAGAGAGGCAAAAAGGCAAGTAAGAGAGAAAATGAGCGAATCTTGAGAGAACTTGAAAAGGCCTTTGAAAAAGCCTTTGAAAAACAAAAAGAAAATGAAAAAGAAAATGAGATTGAAAAAGAGTTTGAGAGAGAAAAAGAATGTGAACAAGAAAAAAGAGTGGAAAAAGAAATTGAGATAAAAGAAATGAGTGATTCAGAAGAAATAGAATCGAGTGAAAATGATGTTAGTGAGCAAGCGAGGATTCTTTCTACTAACACTTCTGCTCGATCTTTTTGTGATCTTTCTTTTCAAGTTCCTAAAAGTCCGTACGACCAAATCCAACTCCGATACCTTTAAAACGAGAGGTGTTTTCAGTTGTTTGAAAAAGGTAGGTCCGTGGACGACCGCCACCCATTGGAAATTGAAGGTAAGGAAGGTAAGGAATCTTTGTTTATCGAATCAAGGCCGCCTGATTTAAAAATTACTCATAAAGATTTTGATGGCATAACTTCTGAAAAACTTCCATCTTTTGATTTGGCTAATTATTGTTCACATATTAATGTTAACGATGTTGATTCAAAAGATGCCATGAAGATTTTGTCTTAAGACATGTTTTATGACGGCAATTCTGTTGATTCTGATGGATTGGTTCATCCTGTGCAAATTGTGAATGCATGTGATAAAAGGTTTTCACATTTTGATAAGTATGGCTATGTAAATTCTTTGAATTCATCTTTCTGTTTAAACGTGCCTATTCAAATGATTTGTGATGGATTTGAATTTCTGAAAGGTCGCATGAACACAACTTCTTTGCTCTATATATGCGTTAAAAGATTTTTGCATGAAATATTTGATCTATTTGATTTTGCTCTTCAAGAGAAATCTTTGAATTTCTATGCGAAATTTCCATGTTTCAGACTGTTTGTTCGACTAGGATTTGTGAAGCATGAATGCTTGTGTATTTGTTAGTTTAAAGTCTCTTTGATTCACTTTTGCGACTTATCTGCGAAAATGAAATTTTTATTGCAATTTGGGATAAGTGATCAAAACCGAATCTTTAAGCCGGGAGTAAGCCATTTCGAGTTGTTTCCAAGAAAAGGTAAGCATTGTGATCTTATTGTAAGTAACTTTGTTTTACCTTCTCATCTTCTTCGAGTCTTATCTTTATTTTTGGAAATAAAGCATGTGGCTGGATACAAAATCAAAACCAAGTTTTTGATTCTGAAAATTTTATTTTTAATCCCGAAATTCAATCAGACATTCCATCTGTGAATAACATTTTATCCTGTCTTTTTAAGTACATTTTTCGTGGTGACCTTAACATTTTCCATTCATGTGGAACTTATATTTTGAAAAGCAAGAATTGTCTTTTTGACTTTTCACCTTTACAGGTTTGTTCGAGTTCAAATTATTGATTGCATTACCTTGCTAAGGAGCAAAGGTTTTTATCTACGAGAACGAGGTAAATTTGAACTTTCGTCATGTAACTTACAAAGTAAGTCACAAATGCCTTTACTTTGTTTAAAAAGAGAAGAACTCGGTGTTGTTAGTAATGATTTTATGGATAGTGGCCATATTATTCCATTTAATCGAATACGACAAAATGAGGTTTGTTTTGATCCATTTGGAATGTTGTGGTTGAAACGAGGAATTCATTCTTGTTTGTTAAGATGCGTGATTGATCATTCCTTGTTTCCATTTTGTTCAATTGATCATATTGATGACATATCGAAATTGAGCGACAATGTGAAGTATCCATGTTATGAACGAATAAAATTCTTGCCATATGACCTTTGGGCTAAATTTTACATGTAACATCCGAATTTAAATACTTTCCACTTGTCATTGCCAAAATTGGTAACTCAATTCGGTAAGATACGATTCTTCTTTTGCTCAACATTTAGGTTATCTATTGGTTTTTATTGTCTTAACCCTCTGCTACTTATTTATGATGGTGATGTGTTAACTTGTCCGTTGGTGAATCAATTTCAGGTTTGCTTGATATCCTTTGTCCCATTCGACCAAGGAAAACCAAGTAAGAAAAAATATTGTCCTTTAGACAAACGGTTCGACTTGAGGACAAGTCGCCTTAAAGAGGGGGGAATGATGCAAGCGCGCCTAGCGAACCTCTTCGAACAAGTCTCCCTAGTTGAGCCGTGACATGTTGGCAAGCTGATCCCAGCTCGTTTCCAGCTCCACGAGCTCCATCCAGCTCAAATCCAGCTCATTCGAGTGCAATCTAGTTGCCTGAGCTAAACCGAGCTTACTCCTAGCTCATTTTCAACTCACGAGCTAAACCTTAGTTCAACTTCAGCTTAGGAGTTTAACCTAGCTCAACTTTAGCTCAAGGGCTAAAGCTTAGCTCATTTTAGTTTAAACCCAATTTTTGACTTTAATGGATTAAATAAAATTCGAATATATTTATTTAAGCATTAAATCTATTTTATATTAATATTTGTTATTAATATGTCATAGATATCACATATCTTAAATGTGTTCACATTGTGCTGAATTTATGTGTGTTCACATGATGTCTTATGAATTGTTTTATTTCTTGTAGGTGCAATGCTCATGGACGGCACAATGAATGCTTGAAGAAACATCTCTTTTGGACATCCCACATGCATGAATGAACAACATTTAATTAGGTGCATGCATGACCAGATTCAAGGTGTTTCATGTATTTGTCAAATACGTGAATGCACAAAATACATGAATGTTTTGGGTTGAAATGCACATTTGGTTACATGAATGATGAAGATTCATGCATGAATGTATCTAGAAGATCCAATCCCTTTGGACGGCACACATTCATGCATGGAAGGAAATTAATGCAGGTTCATGTAGGGCTTGGTGCAATGTATGAAGAGGTGCATGTAGAATTGAGGTTCAATGGACTGCATTTAAGGGAGTACATGTATTGGAGACGTTCATGCAAGTAGGGGCTATTTAATGTTCATGTTTTTGAAGGTTCATGGACCAAATTTATGGAGGAACATACATTGGGACGTTTCATGCATGATCCATACATTTTCAAGCTAACCATTCAAGTATTCAAGGTGCATTAAAGCTTCATTCGGCCAAGGGGGATGATGGAACATTAAAGGGCTGCACATTCATGGATATTCATGATTTTTCTTCTAGATTATCTGATACGATCACGGCTTCCCATAAGCCAAGTCCAAGCCGAGATCCGATGGTGCTACCTCAAGGGCCGATCACAAGGGCTCGTGCAAAACAATTTAAAGAAGCTGTTATAGCTTTAGTTCAGCATGTGTGGGATGATGTCAATGCTAGACCTATCGAACCAGTTAGTGGCCATATTGGAAATCCATGCCAAACTTTTCTACAAGTTCATTTCAGCTCACCAAGCTCACCTTCAGTTCAAGTTAGCTCCCATGTAGCTCCACACCAGCTCATTAGCTCGGGACCAGCTCATTATCAGCTCACAAGTTTAGGCCCAGCTCGGGTTTAACTCATGAATTAACCATCAGCTTATGGAGTTCACTTTGAATTCATTTGACTACTATTGACTTTTTAATTAATAAGTTCAATAATTAGTTAATTAATATCCTACATATTAAATTTAGTTCACATTAGTTATATTAAGTATGTCTTAAAAGTGTTTATTGATGATAATTAAATTTGTCATAACCGAATATAATGTTGATATTTGTGTTCACATTAGTTTGAATTAATTATGTTCACATTTCTTGTAGGAACGCAATGGACATATGGAGATTAAAAGCAAGCATGAATTTTGAAGGTGCATGGACGGTTGGGGGGCTTGAATCTCTTAGGTGCATGTTCGGCCAAGTGCATGTATGACCATATTCAATGTCTTTAAGGTTCATGAATGTTTCCATTCGTGTATGGTGTGCTATCTCTTCATTCTCCAAGGTGACCATTCGGCCAAAGGGCACTCACGCATGCATGAAGATAGCTTGGCCAATTAGCTTCCCCATGACTCTCCTTAATTCGTTCACACCTATGCTCACATGGCAAGACCATTCGGTTCACCTTGTTCACACTAGAAGACTCTTCAACATTCGGTTTCACACACATGATGGCCTTTGGAGTGTCCACAATTAATTCATACTTTTTGGCCAAACATTGCTTCATTTAACAAGGTTGGCTGAATCTACAAGTGACCATTGGATATCATGCATTCACTTTGAGTTTTCTTAAGCATGAAGATGCATTCATCCACTATTCCCAAAACCGAATCTGGTCATGCATATTAAGAGTTATTTTTCTAGAATTTTCTTTTAATTAATGTGTAAGTATGAAAGGCCATTCGGCTACCTAGACTTAGGCTTATAAATACTTGTTCAATTTCCATGTAAAGGACTTTTGAAACTTTTGTTAATGTTATGCTGCCAAAATCGTGAGGCAAACTTTTCTTATATTTCGTTCAAAGATTCGTTTGGCGTTCCTAGCATTCTAGTTGTGTCAACCGTGTTCTTTGTCGTACCCGAACTTATCACTATTCGTAGTGTGGCGTTCAACATACCGAGGTTCCTATCTTGTTAGATAGTGGGTCGAGGTTTCCCCTACCAAACCTATAACCGAACTCAAAAGGCTAAATCAACGGGTCGATACCATTTCGGTATTTGGTTCTTGAAAGTACCTTTAGTAGTTCAAACCCATTCTTTCTTCTTTACCTAATCGAACCTAAACCGACCAATTTGTTCATACCATTTTGTTCCTACCCTTTCATTCCTACCATTCCATTTGTACCCCTCTTTCTACTCTGACTATACCTTCAACTCAACTAATCCTAACGTAACTTCTCGTAGACGATCGGGCCATCTACATACGACTCGACTCTTCCTGAAACGGTTCGTATCATCTGGTATCAGAGCTACCTAAAACGAGAAGCTTAGACGTTCGAAGCGGAGCATTCCCGAGGTAGGTTCAGAAAAAAAATTGTATACCGAAGTTTTCTCATTTCGATTAGTTTGTTATTGTTGCTATAAAAACAAAAATCTACGCAGCCGAAGAAAAAAAAATCGTGTACAAAAGTGTTTTTATTGTATTTAGCTTGTTGATATAGTACAACAAAAAAAGTTATACAAGTTTAAAAAAAATCAAAAAAAAATATTCGAAAAAAAAATAAATAAAAAATAAAAAAAGAGTGATTTATGCAAGTCAATTGTTATTTGATCGTCAAGCTTTGATCTGATATAGTTCCCGACCCTTCTTCTATTCTACTCTCCTTAATTCGCCACATTTTTTACCCAATTCCCTATTCTTTCAGCCTACCCTATATCGAATACATCAATCACTTGCTATCCCTTTTGAACCGACCACCTAGACCAAGGACCGAGCCTTAACGAATTTGCTTACGAAATTACGAGAAAAGTCAAGAGAGGTAAAAGGCAAGAGAGTGCGAGCGCATTCGAGGGGAGGTAAAAGCCGAACTAAGAGTGTAAACACGAGTGTGAGTGTCATCAAGCTTCTTTCTTTCTGAGCGGATTGAGAGGATTTGGTTGTGAGGCTATCTTAAACGAATAGATGTCCCAAAATAGTGGACAAAACATGGAAGAACAACAAGGGTGACAACCCGTCAGAAACGTTCCAGATTTACAAATGCAAGCCCTTTTTGCGTGAGATGGAACGATTACTTGATCGAAGGCTTAATCCTCTTGAAGATCGACTCTACCAAGTCGAGGCCCAAAGACAACGCGATGAATATCCTGAAGTTGCTAGGCAAAGACGTGAAGGGCCCGATCAACGACGAAGACAACCAAGGGTTCAAGATGATGTTGTTAATGAAAATAGTGAAGATGGAAGCGATCACGGGTCTAACATAAGCCTAGAAAAGAGACGTCCTCGAAACCGTGGACAAGTAGATCGAAGGCGGGAAGATGATGACTTGAAGAATATCAAACTCTCCATCCCTCCTTTCCAAGGTAAATTTGATCCCGAGGCGTACCATGAGTGGGAGAAGAAAATTGAACTAGTGTTCGAATGTCATAACTACTCTGAAAATAAGAAAGTCAAACTCGCTGCAATTGAGTTTTCAGATTACGCAATGATATGGTGGGATCAGTTGACCACTAGTCGAAGGCGTAACGGGGAGCATCCCATTTCCACTTGGACCGAAATGAAGGCGGTTATGCGACGACGATTCATTCCATCCTACTATCATCGGGAGTTGCATCAAAAACTCCAAAATCTCATCCAAGGGACGAAGAGTGTGGAAGATTATTATAAAGAAATGGAAGTGGCTATGATCCGTGCCGATGTACAAGAAGATCGAGAAGCCACAATGGCTCGCTTTCTAGCCGGACTTAATCGAGAGATTGCAAATGTCGTAGAACTGCAACATTACATTGAGGTTGTGGACATGGTCCACATGGCTATCAAAGTGGAGAAGCAGTTGAAGCGAAAAGGTACCACCCGAGCCTATCCTAACACCAATCCTTCTAAATGGGGCCAAAGCACAAGCAAGGGTTTTCCAACAAATCGAACGAAGGATTCTTCAACAATATCTAAGGCGAATCAGCCTATTACTGAGTCAAGTAAAGGTAAGGCTCCTGAAAGTTCCACCGCCCGTTCAAGGGACATAAAGTGCTTCAAGTGTCTTGGTCGTGGACATACAGCGAGTCAGTGCCCGAATAGATGTACCATGGTGATAAGGGCCGACGGTGAGATTGAAACGGATGACGAGGAAGAGAACGATGCTGAATCGAATTCTGAAGTTGAGGAGGACTTAGAACAACCCGTTGAAGGTGAGTTACTCGTCGTCAAGCGAAGCCTAAGTCTTCAAAGTGTGGAAGACGAACAACAACGTGAGAACATTTTTTATTCGAGATGTCAAGTGCAAGGGAAAGTGTGTAGCATCATAATCGATGGAGGGAGTTGCACAAACGTGGCAAGCACCCTCATGGTGGAAAAGTTGGGGCTGTCAACCACCAAGCACCCGAATCCATACAAGCTCCAGTGGCTTAACGATGGTGGTGAACTCAAAGTGACAAAACAAGTCCTAGTGTCCTTTAGCATCGGGAAGTATTCTGATGAAGTATTATGTGATGTAGTGCCGATGCACGCAGGCCATTTGCTTCTAGGACGACCATGGCAGTTCGACCGACGGGTAATGCATGATGGTTACACTAATAGATACTCCTTCAAACATCTTGGCAAGAACGTGACACTTGCACCCCTCACTCCGAAGCAAGTGTACGAGGATCAACAAAACTTAAACTTTCAGTGGAACAAGCGAGAGAAAAAGAAAAGAGTGCAAAAGAGAAAATTAAGGAAAAAGAGAGAGAAAGACTAAAAATGCGAGAGAAAATGAAAAGAAACAAAAACAAGTAAAAAGGGGAGAGGAAAAAGAAAGTGGAAAAATGAGTGTGTTTGCGAGGGTTAGTGATATCCGGCGAGCGATGTTTTTGAGACAGCCTATGTATGTATTTATGTACAAGGAGGCATTGTTGAATACTAACGAGTTACCTGAAAACTTGCCTGCTTCTGTATTGTCTTTGATTCAGGAATTTAAAGACATATTTCCGGATGAAATACCAAGTGGGCTGCCCCCTATCCGAGGCATCGAACATCAAATAGACTTAGTACCCGGAGCTGCACTACCCAACCGTCCTGCTTATCGAAGTAATCCCGAAGAAACGAAGGAATTGCAAAAGCAAATTACTGAACTCCTAGACAAAGGATACATCCGAGAGAGCTTAAGTCCTTGTGCAGTGCCGGTGCTACTTGTACCCAAGAAAGATGGGTCGTGGAGGATGTGCGTGGATTGTCGTGCCATCAACAAAATCACTATCAAGTATCGACACCCGATACCCCATCTTGACGACATGCTTGACGAATTAAGTGGAGCCCAGATTTTCACGAAAATCAATCTTAAAAGTGGCTATCATCAAATACGAATGCGAGAAGGCGATGAATGGAAGACGGCCTTCAAAACGAAATTGGGTTTGTACGAATGGTTGGTAATGCCATTCAGCCTTACAAATGCTCCCAGCACTTTTATGAGATTGATGAACCATGTATTACGTGCGTTTATTGGTAAATTTTGTGTTGTATACTTTGACGATATCTTGGTCTACAGCAAAACTTTAGAGGAGCACGTACCACATTTACGAGCGGTGTTGGAAACTTTACGAAAAGAGGTATTGTATGCTAATCTCAAAAAGTGTTCATTTTGCACTGATAAAGTTGTGTTTTTAGGTTATGTCGTGAGTACCAACGGTTTGGAGGTGGATCAAGAAAAAGTTCAAGCGATTCAAGAATGGTCGCGTCCGACGAACATTAGCCAAGTTCGAAGCTTCCATGGATTGGCTAGCTTCTACCGTCAATTTGTGCCCAACTTTAGTACCATTGCAGCACCCTTAACAAGCGTGATTAAGAAAAACTCCGCATTTCACTGGTCTGAAGATCAAGAATGTTCATTTAATTTGCTTAAAGAATGTCTTGTGAAAGCTCCTCTATTGTCCCTTCTAGATTTTACTAAAACATTTGAAATTGAGTGTGACGCTTCAGGTGTAGGGATCGGGGCTTTGTTGACCCAAGACGGAAGACCGGTGGCGTACTTCAGTGAGAAATTAAGTGGCGCTTCCCTCAATTATCCGGTGTACGACAAAGAGATGTATGCCTTGATTCGATCACTTGAAACTTGGCAGCACTATCTAAGTCCGAAGGAGTTCATGATTCATTCCGATCACGAAGCACTTAAGTTTATTAAAGGTCAGCATAAACTCAACAAACGACATGCAAAATGGGTCGAGTATTTAGAGTCATTTCCCTACGTCATCAAATACAAGAAAGGTAAAGAAAATGTAGTGGCTGTTGCCTTGTCACGGAGATATACCTTATTGACCACTCTTGATTCTAAGTTACTTGGTTTTTATCATATGAAAAAGTTGTATGCTAATGATAAGGATTTTGGAAATATATATGCTGCTTGTGAAAATGGGTCTTTTGAGAAATTTTTCAGGTACGAAGGGTTTCTTTTTAAAGAAAATAGGTTGTGTATACCACAAGGCTCCATTCGAGAGTTACTTGTGTTGGAGGCGCATAGTGGTGGCCTAATGGGACACTTTGGAATAAGCAAGACATTGTCGACCCTCCATGAACATTTTTACTGGCCGCGAATGCGGAGAGACGTGGAGCGGATCTGTGAACGCTGCCTAATTTGTAAACGGGCTAAGTCGAAGGTCCAACCTCATGGACTTTACACACCACTTCCCATTCCCGACACCCCGTGGACCGATGTCTCTATGGATTTTATTCTTGGATTACCAAAAACTAAGACAGGGAAGGACTCAATCTTTGTTGTAGTCGATAGATTCTCTAAAATGTCACATTTTATTTCTTATGCTAAAACTGATGACGCTGTGCATATTGCTAATTTGTTTTTTAGGGAAATTGTACAACTGCATGGATTACCAAGAACGATTGTTTCCGATCGAGATACAAAGTTCTTGAGTCACTTTTGGCGGACATTATGGGGAAAACTTGGGACGAAGTTATTGTTTTCAACCACTTGTCATCCCCAAACGGATGGCCAAACTGAGGTGGTAAACCGAGTTTTGTCAACTTTGTTGCGAGCGTTGGTACGAAAGAACCTCAAGACGTGGGAAGAATGCTTACCCCACATTGAGTTCTTATAATCGCTCTGTTCACTCAGCAACCAAATTCTCTCCTTTTGAGACTGTCTATGGATTTAATCCTCTTACTCCTCTTGTGACAGCCCTAAAGTGACCCTAGTCGAAAAGCGGTCTCGGGACCGCTAGACCGAGTCACCAAATTATTTGAATGTGATAATTATTGCCTAAAATATGTGAATATAAATGTGTGAAAGTTTTAAGCTTCGATTTAGTTAATTGCATGTGAATTTAGTTGATAGGACTTATGTGAGAAAATTTAGAAATGTGCTAGGCAAATGCAAGTGGCCTAATAGTGCATGTAATCAAAGGGGTGGACTTGCATGTCAATTTCCCCCCATTTAAGTACTAGTGGCTGGCCATGACAAGGGATGATGGGCAAAACATGTCATGAAACATGTTGTGTTAATGGAAGAATAAAATAAGAAGCATGGGCAATAAACTAATAAGAAATTGAAGGAAGAAAACAAAGAGAAAAAAATGTGTTCATCATTCTCATGCATGACCAAAAAAAAAGAAGAGAAAAGCTCTCATGTTGTTCTTGGCCGAATAGGAGAAAGAAAAAGTAGGAAAAAGAGCTTTGAGGAAATCGGCTATGGTGGTTTGATAGACTAAGGTATGTTTGATGATGTTCCATGAGATGCATGCAAGTTTTAGTAGTTAGCTTGAGTTCTAAATAGCCCATGGTTCAAATCTTTACTATGTCATGGAGATGATATTCGGCCAAGGTGGATTGGTGTTGATATCATTTGCATGCTAAAAGTGAAGCTTTGTAATGGTGCATGTGATGGTGGATTGATGATTCTTGAATCTTCTTTTTAGCATTTTTGAGTGAGACATTAAGTTCTTTGTTTAACCATGACAAAAAATTGAAATGGTATGGTGTTGTGATGCATTTGGCCATGGTAGGAAGTAGAAGGGAAAATATGGTTGTTGTTAGATGAAGTAGAGTCTAACAAATGAGCACATATGTGCATTAGTTGCTAGATGGAGAAGAATCGGCTAGCAAGTTGTGTGCTAAGGCCGAATATAATTTTTGTATATTAATGAGTAATGCATGTGTTGAATTGATGGAAAGGGAGAGGATGCTTTACTAGTGTATATATGTGTATGGGCTAAGTTTTGAACTTGAAACAAAATGGTGTTTAGTCAATACAAGTGACCATACTTGTAGAATGTATTGAGTGTTGCAATCGGCCTCAACATAGACATGTATGTTCGGCCACATGAATGAGTACATAAGTTGATGTGTATGTTCGGCCATAGGTAAGCATATTGATGGCTTTATCTTGACTTAGAAAATTCGGCTAAGGGAAATATTAGCTAGTATGTTGAATTCGATTCGTAATTTCGTACATATGTGACTCTAATGTCTAATGTATATATGGGCTAAGTACCTTGAGCTTCTCTTTTGATGTTCGAATGAATTGTATTAAATTGCTTGATGTGATTAAAAATGCGTATGACCATTGTGTATTTGAGCTAAAAGGTGGCCATATGACCTATCAAACTCCTTGTCATATTCGGCCATAAGCTAGCAAAATGAGACTTTAATGAGTTAAATTTGTTTGAATTAAGCTCAAGAGCAAAGGGGAACTAAATCCGATAAAGGGAAGGAAAAAGTGGTCGAATAGCCGTCGAAACCGTTCGACAACATCCGAGGTAAGTCTTCGAGTAATGACCCTACTTGAATTATATTGAAATGATTAGTCATACTATGACGGATAGCCGAATGTGCATAGAGACTATGTTATAAAGCCAATTGAAATCATGCTCTTTGTGTGTGGCTATTGAGCCGAAATTGGAAAGGTTTAATAAATGTTTTGTGTTTGAGCCTTAGTAACGAAAATGAAATATGGATGTGTCATGATTATTGATATATGTGTGCATGAGCATTTGAATGATATCCGGGCTAAGTCCCGAAGGCATTTATGCTAGTGATTTTATCCGGGCTAAGTCCCGAAGGCATTTATGCTAGTGATTTTATCCGGGCTAAGACCGAAGGCATTTGTGCGAGTTGATATATCCGGGCTAAGACCCGAAGGCATTTGTGGGAGTTGATATATCCGGGCTAAGACCCGAAGGCATTTGTGCGAGTTGCTATACCCGGGTTAAGACCCGAAGGCAATTGTGCTTGTGGTTATATCCGGCTAAATTCCGAAGAAACTTGGGTTCGAAGGTGAGCGTGTTGTGCTGTAATAAATTCAATTAATACGCTCGAAAAACCCAAACGATAAGGTATGTTTGCGTGTGCATCGGAAAAGTCGATTCGTTTTAAATAGTATTCGTTCAATCGACTAACGAACTTTCGGCTTTTAGATAGGTTAATACCTCGTGTATATATGTTGATGAAGTGTGAAGTAAGTATGTTTATGAGAATGTGTATTAATAAAGTGATTCATATAGCTATGTGAATGTAATACTTTAGTCAAAGCCGATTTCATTACTTGAAACTTACTAAGCTTTAAAATGCTTACCCCGTTGCTTTGGCTCTATGTTTTATAGATTTTGTTCGTTAGATATCGGATTCGGGATCATCGAAGTCGAAGTCATCCACACTATCAAAGACCTTTGGGTACTCTTTTAGTTGAACTCTGGATATAGCATGTATAGGACTACCCTTTGTTGTTTTTCAAGTACTTTTTGTGATGTATGTGTGTACAGCCATGCGAAAATGGCTCATAGAAGTGGAGTATGGCATTAGACCATTTGTGTTTATGTATATATATATGGTTTCATGATCTGACTATGGACTGGAATGGAAGTGTTGGGCAAATGATCAGCCATTAGAATGGCTAAATATGATCATATGCGGACCTATGTATGACAAAACTCTAGTTGGTCCATGGTAACCACGAAATAGGTAAAGTTTACCTTGAAAATAGAAACTAACAGCAGCAGTGGTATGGATTTGAAAAATCACTAAAATTTGTAGCAATGGAATTAAATAGTGAATAAATTATGTAATCGAACCTTGATGAATCTATTTTCATATGAAAGTAACGAAACAATCATATGAACAGTATATTAAGAGATATTAAAGTTCTCGTGAAATAGGGCCAGAACAGTTTCTGGATCTCCTGTTTCGACTTTGAAAATTTACCATAAATTATCCAGAGATAATTAGAAGTCATGCCTTATATGTATAGATTCCCCTTTGAGTCTAGTTTCATTAGAAACAAACGGCATGAGTATTGAAGCTCTGTACAGGGAGATATCCAAGTCATAATACGTGAAGGTCAGAGTAGTCGAACCCAGAATCAGGGGAGACTTTAACTAATAAATTGTACCAATTGGCTTGACCAAAAATTCTAGAAATAAATCCACAGATGGATATATGAGTCTAATTTCAGGGAAAATTTACAGAATCAGATTTCGAGTTTTGGAACTCGAGATATGATTTTTAAGGCGATAGTGACGCGGTTAGCCAGCCTGTCTGGAATTTTTTTAATGGACTGTGAAAACAAAGTAAATGAACTAAGTCGGTCAGCACCTCGTGTTCGACTCCGGCAACGGTCTCGGCACGGGGTGTTACAATTTTATTGGTATCAGAGCTACGGTTTAGTCGATTCTAGGACTACCGTAATACGTTTGGGTCTAGCTATACATGCCATTATGTGATTAATTGATAGTGTGGTGATTTCTGACATTTGAATTTGTGTTTATTTATAGTAATGGATCCCGATCCCAACCGAGCGATAGCTGATGATGTGGAGAGTGTGGCGCCTGCTCCCGCACAAGGGACAGCGCCGGCGGACTCTCAACCTAATGCTAGTAATCCGAATGATGAAGCTAGACAAGCTTTCTATAGCGTGATGAATGATTGGTTCAACCAATACATTCGAACTAATACGGCTGTTCCACAACCTCCATTCCCGACTAATACAACCCCCGCACCTACAATACCTCCGGAAACTGACCAAATAAGGTCAAATAAGCCCCCAGTTGGCAGAATCCGAATACATGGGGCTACTGAATTTAAAGCTACGGACAGCGATGATGCCGAGCAAGCTGAATTTTGGTTGGACAACACTATCCGGGTACTCGACGAGCTATCTTGCAAACCCGATGAGTGCCTAAAGTGTACTATCTCCTTGCTACGTGATTCTGCCTACTATTGGTGGAGTACTCTGACTTCTGTTGTGCCCCAAGAGCAAGTAACTTGGGAGTTTTTCCAAAATGAGTTTCGGAAAAAGTATATCAGTCAGAGATTTGTTGATCAAAAATGGAAGGAATTTCTTGAGCTTAAGCAAGGTTCTATGTCAGTTACTGATTACGAGCGAAAATTTGTTAGACTTAGTAGATACGCTCGGGAATGTGTTTCGTCTGAGGCTATCATGTGTAAACGCTTCGAGGATGGGCTGAATGAAGATATAAAAATGTTCGTTGGCATTCTTGAAATACGAGAGTTCGTAGTACTTGTCGAGCGAGCTTGTAAAGCCGAAGAGCTTAGAAAAGAAAAACAAAAAGTTGATGTGGGAACTGGAGAGTTTCGTAAAAGATCCTCGGGAAAGTCTCTTCAACAGGCATCGAAGAAATTTCGAGATGATGTGGGTCGGTCTAGAGGCACTTCGGGCCTTTTTAGACGAGATCGTGATCGACCCCCTGTGGGTACACGAGGCACTTCGGTCGCCAGTGTTGGGAATGAACGTCGAGACAGAAAGGAATGTTGATATTGCGGTAAATGGCATTCGGGGAGTTGTAGATTCCATGACCGCTCCTGTTACAAGTGCGGATCAGTTGACCACTTCATTAAAGATTGCCCGAGGTTGTCTAAACAGAATGTAAATCAGAGTGGGAAACCGAGTGCTACCACTGCTCGAGGTAGACCATCTAAAAATACGGGGAATGCTAGTGGTGGTCAGAGAGGATCTAGAGATGCTACGACCAGATCCGAGGCTCGTGCGCCTGCTAGAGCTTATGCTATACGTGCCCGCGAGGATGCTTCTTCGCCTAATGTTATTACCGGTACTTTTACTCTCTTTGATACTAATGTAATTGCTTTGATTGACCCCGGTTCTACTCATTCTTACATATGTGAAACCTTAGCATCCAGTAAGACTTTACCTATTGAGTCTTCTGAGTTTGTAATTCGGGTGTCAAATCCCTTGGGTCGTTACGTGCTTGTCGACAAAGTGTGTAAGAAATGTCCCTAGTAATTCGAGGTTCCTGTTTTCCGGCGGACTTGATGCTTTTGCCGTTTGATGAATTTGATGTTATTCTCGGGTTGGATTGGTTGACCGTGCATGATGCGGTTGTGAATTGCAAAAGCAAGACTATTGATTTGAGGTGCGCAAATAACGAAGTAATCCGAGTTGAGTCTACGGACTTGGATGGGTTGCCAGCTGTAATATCCTCAATGTTGGCCCAGAAATATGTAAGAAAAGGGTGCGAAGCATACCTTCGTATGTACTTGATGACAAAGAATTAGAAAAGAAACCCGAATCTGTGCCGGTGGTTTGCGAAACCCAGATGTTTTTCCTGAAGAATTACTGGGTTTACCACCTGTTCGGGAGATAGAGTTTGGTATTGAGCTTGTATCTGGGACTACGCCGATTTCGATAGCTCCGTATCGTATGGCACCAACCGAGTTAAAAGAGTTGAAAGCTCAGTTGCAAGAATTGACGGATAGAGGTTTCGCTCGACCAAGTTTCTCACCTTGGGGTGCACCAGTATTGTTTGTGACAAAGAAGGACGGAACCATGAGGTTGTGCATTGACTATCGTCAACTGAATAAAGTGACGATAAAGAATAAATATCCGTTATCGCGTATTGATGATTTGTTTGACCAACTAAAGGGAGCCTCAGTGTTTTCAAAGATAGATTTGAGATCGGGTTATTATCAGTTGCGGATTCGAGATTCGGACGTACCCAAAACTGCTTTCAGAACGAGGTACGGTCACTACGAGTTCTTAGTGATGCCGTTCGGGCTCACTAATGCCCCTGCGGTATTTATGGATTTGATGAATCGGATCTTCAGACAGTATTTGGACCGGTTCATAGTTGTGTTCATTGATGACATCTTGGTCTATTCAAAAGATGAGACCGAACATGCTGAGCACCTGAGATTAGTGTTGCAAATTTTACGGGATAAGCAGTTATATGCTAAGTTCAGTAAGTGTGAGTTCTGGTTAAGAGAGGTTAGCTTCTTGGGCCACGTGGTATCCGCATCGGGTATTCGAGTTGACCCGAACAAAATTTCAGCCATACTTAACTGGAAGCCTCCGAGAAATATTACTAGGTTCGGAGCTTTTTGGGACTCGCCGGTTATTACCGACGATTTGTAAAAGGTTCTCGATGATAGCCACACCAATGATGAAGCTACTTCAAAAGGATGGTAAGTTCGAATGGACGGAGAAATGTCAGAAAAGTTTCGATTAACTGAAAACTTATTTGACTGAAGCTCCAATTTTAGTGCAACCCGAATCAGGCAAAGAGTTTGTCATTTATAGTGACGCATCCTACTTGGGTTGGGTTGCGTATTGATGCAAGAAGGTCGAGTGGTGGCCTATGCGTCGAGACAATTAAAGCCACATGAGAAAAATTATCCGACCCATGATCTCGAACTAGCCGCCATCGTATTTGCTTTGAAAATATGGCGACATTATTTGTTTGGTGAGAAGTGCCATGTATTTTCGGATCACAAAAGTCTCAAGTATTTGATGACCCAGCGAGACTTGAATCTGCGACAAAGGCGTTGGCTTGAGTTGTTGAAAGATTATGAGCTTGTCATTAATTATCACCCGGGAAAGGCTAATGTGGTTGCGGACGCCTTAAGCCGGAAATCACTGTTTGCTTTGCAAGCGATGAATGTACACTTGTCTGTTCTACCCGACAATGTGTTAGTAGCTGAATTAAAAGCCAAACCATTATTGATTCATCAAATTCGTGAAGCTCAGAAAGTCGATGATGAATTGGTTGCAAAACGGGCTGAGTGTGTTCCGAACAAGGAATCGGAGTTTCAAATTGATGATGATGATTGTTTGAGGTTCAGAAGTCGTTTGTGTGTTCCAAGGAATTCGGAACTCATTTCGATGATTCTGAACGAAGCCCATTGTAGCCGAATGTCAATTCACCCGGGGAGTACGAAAATGTACAACGATTTGAAACGTCAGTTTTGGTGGCATGGTATGAAACGAGACATCTCCGACTTTGTTTCGAGATGTTTAATATGTCAACAAGTGAAAGCGGAACATCAAGTGCCTTCAGGATTACTTCAGCCGATCATGATACCTGAGTGGAAATGGGATCGAGTCACAATGGACTTTGTGTCTGGACTGCCATTGTCAGCAAGTAAGAAGGATGCGATTTGGGTTGTTGTTGATAGACTGACTAAGTCGGCTCACTTTATCCCGTGCGTACGGATTTTTCATTGGATAAACTAGCTGAATTGTACGTTTCTCAGATTGTGAGATTACACGGGGTACCTATTTCTATCGTGTCGGATAGAGATCCGAGATTCACCGCACGATTTTGGAAGAAATTGCAAGAAGCTTTGGGTACCAAGCTGCATTTTAGCACTGCTTTTCACCCCCAAACCGATGGTCAATCCGAGCGGATAATTCAGATACTTGAGGATATGTTGAGATGTTGCATCCTCGAGTTCAGTAGTTCATGGGAACGGTATTTACCTTTGATTGAATTCGCTTACAACAATAGTTTTCAATCAAGTATTAAGATGGCACCTTACGAGGCTTTGTACGGTCGTAAATACCGTATACCATTGTTTTGGACCGAGCTCGGTGAAAGTAAAATTTTTGGAGTTGATTTGATTAAAGATGCCGAACAGAAAGTAAAGGTAATCCGTGAAAGTCTAAAGGCAGCCACGGATCGTCAGAAATCGTATGCGGATTTGAAACGAAAGACATTGAATATCAGGTGGGAGATAAAGTGTTTCTTAAAGTTTCGCCTTGGAAAAAGGTACTCAGATTTGGCCGTAAGGGCAAGTTGAGTCCGAGATTCATTGGGCCGTACGAAATCTCCGAACGAGTTGGTCCAGTTGCGTATCGATTGATTTTTCCCCTGAACTTGAAAGATTCACGACGTCATTCATGTTTCGATGCTTCGACGCTATAGATCTGATCCATCGCACATAATTAGCCCATCAGAGGTTGAAATTCAAGCCGATATGAGTTATGAAGAAGAACCAATGCGTATCCTAGCTCGTGAAGTGAAAGAGTTCCGAAACAAATGGTTCCGTTAGTAAAGTGTTATGGCTCAAACACGGGATCGAGGAAGCTACTTGGAAACCGAGAGCTCGATGAAAGAACGATACCAAACCTATTACCGGTAAGATTTTGGGGACGAAATTTCTTAAGTGGGGGAGAGTTGTGACAGCCTAAAGTGACCTAGTCGAAAAGCGGTCTCGGACCGCTAGACGAGTCACCAATATTTGAATGTGATAATTATGCCTAAAATATGTGAATATAAATGTGTGAAAGTTTTAAGCTTCGATTTAGTTAATTGCATGTGAATTTAGTTGATAGGACTTATGTGAGAAAATTTAGAAATGTGCTAGGCAAATGCAAGTGGCCTAATAGTGCATGTAATCAAAGGGGTGGACTTGCATGTCAATTTCCCCCATTTAAGTACTAGTGCTGGCCATGACAAGGGATGATGGCAAAACATGTCATGAACATGTTGTGTTAATGGAAGAATAAAATAAGAAGCATGGGCAATAAACTAATAAGAAATTGAAGGAAGAAAACAAAGAGAAAAAAATGTGTTCATCATTCTCATGCATGACCAAAAAAAAAGAAGAGAAAAGCTCTCATGTTGTTCTTGGCCGAATAGGAGAAAGAAAAAGTAGGAAAAGAGCTTTGAGGAAATCGGCTATGTGGTTTGATAGACTAAGGTATGTTTGATGATGTTCCATGAGATGCATGCAAGTTTAGTATTAGCTGAGTTATGC